>NW_020455479.1:676380-697076 GCF_003342845.1 Nothoprocta perdicaria
TCCTAGGGTCCTGTCCCATTGCAAGTCTCTGTTGTTGGGAGAGGGTCCTGGGGATCCTGCCCCATTGCAGGACCCTATGACTGGGAGAGGGTCCTGGGGTTGTGCCCCATTGCAGGGCGCTCTTGTGGGGAGAGGATCCCAGGGGTCCTGTCCCAGTGTAGGACCCCATTGTGGGGAGAGGGTCCTGGAGGTCCTGCCCTGTTATGGGACCCTGTGGCAGGGAGAGGGTCCTGGGGGTCCTGCCCCACTGCAGGCCCCTGTTGTGAGGAGAGGGTCCCGATGTCCTGTCCCATTGCAGGGCCCTGTGGCTGGGAGAGGGTCCTGGAGTCCTGCCCCATTGTGATTTTTTAAATTTAAAAAAAAATTTTTTTTTTGGTGGGGTGGGGGGAAGAATGGGGGATACATGGGATGTTGTAAGAGGGTCCTGAAGAATTTACCTTATTGTAGGAGAGAGAGATCATGGTGGGGAGGGGACCGCCCTCTTGTAGGGTGCTCCCTATGGCAGGGAGGTCCAAGGGGTCTGCCCCATTGCAGGGAGGGAGCCCTGGAGCAGGAGGCAGGTCTGCCCCATTGCAGGGGGTCTTCCCCATGATGGTAGGGGCTGCGCTAGGGTGCCCTGCCCCATGGCAGGGAGGGAGCCCTGGGCCGGGGGCAAGGGGGTAAGCCTGCCCCATTGCAGGGGACCTCCCCATGATGGTAGGGGCTGCACTAGGGTGGTCTTGCAGACCTGCCCTATTGCAGGGGGGTCTTGGTGTGCATGCCCCATTGCAGGAGGCACCTATCCTGCTGCGGGGGGGTCTGGGGAGCTGCTCTATTGCAGTGAGTGCCCCATTGCAGTGGGTCTCTGGAGGCCCTACCCTGTTGCAGCAGGTCTCTGGGGGCCCTGCCCCACTGCAGGGAGGGAACCCTGGGTGGGGGGGCAGGTCTGTGACAGAAGGGGGTGCACTCGGGTGGTCCTGGGGACCCACCACATTGCAGGCGGGAGCTGTCCCATTGCAGGGGGGCTGTGGGGGTCTGCCCCACTGCAGGGATGCCCCAGGGGGGCAGTGCTGGGCCCCACGTGCCCAGGCTGCCTGTGCCCGCAGGCCATGGCGGCGGCGGCCGGTCCCACGCGGCTGCTGGAGGTGTGCGGGCAGCGCCTCTCCCGGCTGCTCCACGACGCCCGGCACAAGCGCCTGGCCTGGCTGCGCGCGGCCGAGGAGCAGGGCATGCGGCTGCTGCACAGGTGCGTGTCCCCCCGACGGGCTCCCCGGCGCCGCCTTTGGGGTGCAGCTGCATGGGGGGCCCCCCTTGCGCCTCCCTGAGCCTCTCTTGTCTCTGTGCCCAACAGCAACTTCGGGGCCGAGCCGCAGCTGGTGCCCAAGACGCCGTCGCAGAGGAGGCGCCCGCGGAAGAGGCCGTCGGCCTCGCTGAGGGACGAGAGCAGGGAGCCGACCCGCAGGAGGTGGGTGGAAGGGGAAGCCGCAGGGGACCTTTAACTCCGAGGTGAAACAAAGCCGAGCGGGATCGCTCCGCACCCTTCCCAACRGCCGCCTTGCTTTCCTGAGCTGATAAATGTGCTTAACGGGGCACGTCTGGTTCAGAAATAGGTCAGCTCCGCRTGTCCTGTGGATGTTTGGTAAACGGTTGCTTGGTTTTCTCCACCTTTTTTTTTTTCTCTCTTGGTTAGAAACAATAATAAATATTGTTCCTCTTGGTGTTCACACCCCGGATCTTTTATCGGTGCCTGAGAACCCGGAGYTGGGGCTCGTTACCAAACAGGCACCAAGTGCCGTGTTCGCTCACGTGGGCAGGCTGAAACTTGTTACCCGGAGGATCTGCTGCTCCTGGGCAGCACTYGCTTGCAGGCACGAGCAGGGATGGCTCTGCTGCTCAGTATCTGCTCTGGTGGCCCTCTTTCCTGGTACCTAGGTAGGTGTTTCCTCTGGTGGCCAGTGGCAACGTGGTTGAGGTGGCCTTCCCTTCAGAGAAGCCTGGGCACGTGGATGGTGGCGATGGAAACCGGCTGGAGCGCCCCGTTTGTGCTTGGAGGCGCTCGGGGTTTGGGATCCGTGGTGGGAAAAAACCCCAGGCAGGAAGGGTTGGAGCTGAAAGGTTCTGGAAACAAGGGCTGGAGGCTGGAGAGAAGCGGGAGAATCCCCAGGAGTGTGGGGTGTTCCTGTGTGTCTGGCTAAGGAGGGCGGCAGGTCTAAACAGGGAGACCTTAACGGCATCCTGTTAGCTGCCAAGCAGCTGGGCTGCTCCCCGACAGAAGACAAATCGCCCTAGGTTTCTAAAAGAAGCTTTGCAAAAGAAAACAAACAAGAAGCACTCCTTCAGAGAGGATAAGGTGCCCAGAAGGAGGGTGATCGCTCAGCAAGAGGAAGTTCATCCTGCAGTTCAGCACTTTGCCGCATCCTGCGGGATCGGGCTGCTGCTGTTTCCTCCCCTCAGCACGTTTGCCTTTTGCTCTGGTCTTTCCTTAAATCACTTAGTGCGTTTTTAACTTCCCCCTCTTTAAATGAAGGCGGCTTGGGAGGCTCCCTGGAGCCCTGGTTGCCGTGTCGGATTTTGCTGCGGAGCTCTGGATTGGTGCCACCGGTGCGAGTTTGCTGTSCTCCAATGTCCCCAGCTAGGGGTCCCTCTCCGCACAGAGCAGTGGATGTCCTGGCATCTCAACCTATCCGTGTCCCCAGAAAACACCCCTGGCACCAGGAAAACTCGCAGGTCCTTCAGCACAGAGCAGCAGGATGGAGCAAAATGCAGCAGCGAGGTGCAAACCCCAGCAGGCTGTGGGGAGCCGTAAGCTCCGAGTCGCTCCAGCCTGGCCGGCCGGAGCACATCTGGGAGCGATGCAGGGGGGAAGCCCGTAGGTTCACAGTGAAATTTGTCTGCTTTTTGCTCCRAAACCGTGTGGGAGCCTCGTGCACCCCTCGATAACTTCCCTGTTTTGTTTGCTTTTATCTAAGGTTATCCAGGAGGAGGAGCAGCGCCAAGCTGGCATCCTGCAAGCCGGCTTCCCAGCGGCGCTGGAGCAGGGAGCTGCCCCAGGACCGTGGTGCTCCAGCGGGAGAGGTGCCAGATGGAGGTGCAGCAGAGATCCCAGCACTGCCTCACAAACCAACACCCGAAACGGAGGTCCTGGCAGCTGAACCAGGCGGTCCCGACAGCCCTGGCGCCGAGCCGAGGACGGGAGCCAGCGCCCGGAGCRGCCGGGAGCGGGAGCAGAGCCCCCACGTGGGCACCTCCACTCCCAAGGCCGACGGAAGCGGGAGCCCCGCGGCTGATCCCGGAGCTCCGTCTCCGCAGGACCCGGGACAAGGGCTTTTCCAGGACGCCTCCGGCAAAGGGCCCGCGGCGAGGGCCAAGGCGCGTCGCTCCTCCGCGCGCCGCCGCCGGAGCCACCGGGCCTCCTTGGCCGGAAAATATTCCCTGGCCGGCAAAAGGGAGAGCATGATCCGCAGATCCATCGGCAGGGCCRTGGCGAGGAAGGCAGCGGCTCGGGAGTCGTCCTCTGCCTCCAGCAGACTGAGCTGTGAGTTCCTGGTGACCAAGTGGGATTTGGTGCCCTCAGCCAGAGGCTTCCTGGCCTCTAGCTGCTTAGGGTGTCGTTTCCAGGTCCCCGCCTGCTGCTGGGCCTAGTTCCAGGCCCAGTTTTTCCTGCTTTGCTGCAGTGAGTGAGGGACCCCAGTGTGGGCGTGGAGATTGGGTCACACTGTTTGCAGGTGGCTGGAAAAGTGAGAGGGGAGAAGGAAATTGAGGCCCTGCTCCCCCTAGCCACAGGGGTGGGTTCACCCTGTGTTGGCTTGATGAGGCCAAACTGTTGAATTCCCTTTGGAGGGGCTTTAATCCAAGCACCAGCCCTTAAAAAGGGCTGCAGGGAGTGAGTGTCTCCACCTGCTGAGACTTGGCTCAAGTTGGCAAAGGAGCTTGGATGCTTTGGGGGTGAAGGTGGAAGAGTGATGGGACTGAGGCCCGAATCACATGGTGCCACGAGGAAACGGGGTTCAGGAGCTGCGTGCCCTGCCCTCGGGGCTCCTCAGGAGGCTCTGCTCTCCGGGCTTCCTGACGGCAGCGTGTCTGAGGGCAGAGCGGTTCCTAACGGAGCACTAATGCCCTTGGCATGCGGTTTGGTCAGCCCTGAGTCACCCCGTGTTTGTTAAACGGCTCCAACCAAGCGGTGTCATGGGAGGAGGAGAAATCGGCCACAATGCCGTGCAGGGAGGCGGCAGCTGGAGTCCCTCGGCTTGGGAATGGGGCTGGCCGAGTGACCCGGGCRTCTTTGTGGCACTGTACCTGCCTGCAGACAGAGGAGCTGCCCTCTGTTCTCTGCCTTCCCAGCCCGTGGTGCTTTTGGCAGTGACCCCCACGGGAGGGTGKCAGGAGAGCTGGGATGAGCAATCGGTGCGTCCCTGGGAAGGGGAGCACACACGGAGACCTGTGCCTGGAGCCCGGCCACCCGCCGGGCAGGTCCCAAGGCAGTCAATGTCCCATGTGCTTTTTCCTCCCAGGTCAAAGCAACGGGGAGGTGTTCGAGGAAGACGACGTGACCGGTGATGTGAGGTGAGGTTGTCCTGTAGGGYCAGGCCTGTGCCAGAGGGCTGGGAGGCTCATGGAGGTGGCTAGGCGAATGCTGTGCTGGCAGTAGTAGCTGTTCCCGGCCTCTGGATACCCTGAAATCCAGCTTGGCAGAGGGACAGCTCTGCGTGAGGCTCGTGGAGCGTCTTGCTGCCTCCACAGAAGTCCTGCAGGACGGCACAGAACTCGCTCCTGTGGCTGCTCCGTGCAAAGTCGCAGTTCACTATAGGAATTAACTGCACTGTCTGTGTGGCCTGGCTGCAGGTGTCCCTACCATCTGCATTCCCTGGCTCCAATGTGCCAGCTCGGTTGTACTTTTATTAAGTGTCACTTGCTCTCTGTGAGGATCGCTGTCCTCACAGAGGTGCCTCAAGGACAAAGAGGGCAATTCCCTCTTCTGCCTCAGAGGGAATTGAAATAATTAAAATAGCCTTCCTTCTTTTCACAGAGCTGGACTGCAACAGAGCCCCCAGAGTGAAAAGGTAGGTCTGTCTTAGACCTGTAGGTGGGTCTAGGCTGGTGGGCACGGGCTGGTGGCTGACATCCACTTAGGAAGCAGGGGAAAAGGTGGCTGTGCAGCCACCCCAGCAGCCCCGTGGGGTGTTGTGCTGCAGTGACCTTGTTCTTTGCACACCTAGATTCCTAACGRTGCCATAAGCTGAGACTGCCAAGGGATTTATCCATATGTTAAGACTAAAGTGTCTGTAGTTTGAGCAGTGCTGTCCCCAAGGTGTGCAGAGGCTGCCCGTCCCTTGTGAGGAGCTTGGCCTGCAGAGTGCAGGTGGAGCAAAGGGAAGCAGCCTGCCCTGTGGGAGAAGGGCTGTGAGCAGCTGCTGTCCTCCTGCAGAGGCTGCTGCCTCGTGAGCAGGGCTCTGAAATGCTGCTCAGATGAGTCAGAGCTGACAGGGAAGCAGCACAGCTCTGACRGGAGCCAGCCCTGGCCTGGCAGTCCGATGTGACTGGCTTTTCCAGGACAGAAAGGCCCATTTTAATCCTTTCCYGTGGAGGCTCCATGCTATAAGGACAGTGTTTCCTTCTCCTGCAGGCTCCGGAGAGCTCCCTTGCTGCAAGCCAAAGGATGCAAGCGGCCGGCCCTGCAGCACGGCACCCACCTCCCGCTGAGCAGCCAGCGGGGAGCAGCCAAGGTACCGAGATGCCTTGGGTTTGGCCTCCCTTCCCTGGGGCCACAGGGTCAACGTGAGCATGTGGGGACAACAGGGGACACGGAATTACCTCTGGCCAGGTTTTTGGAGAAACTTGATCTCCAGAGGGCATGAAACCTCTGCGGTTAGATCAAGCGAGCACCTCTTGTCAGTATTTCCARGCTTTGAGAAAAATGCTTCCTTGACAGGCATCAGTGTCCATGGGGATGTTTTCAATGATCCCTCATGGACCTGAAGTCTTCTGGCTGGCTGAATGTTGTGTTACAGCRCCATGACATCAATCTCCTTGAGGCTGTGTAGCGTAAGGGATTACAGGTCCTCTTTATTTAATGTCCCTCAAAGCAAAGTTCTTCAAAGCTTTTTATTTATTTCCTGTGGAAGTTGCATAGTCCTAAAGARGCTGGAGTAAAGAGCAGCATCTTCTGCTGAGATAAGCTGTGCCTCTTCAGAAGGATGTGCTCAAGGTACAGGCACGACACTGGCGTGCAGGGCAGTCGAGTGGGTCTGTTTGCCAGCACAGTTTCATTCAGTGGGACTCTTGGCACCTGAGAGCTGGAGATAAGTCAGGGCTTGCAGCAGGGTGCCTTGCATACGGTGCCAACTGCTTTATTTTTATTTTCTTCCCCAGGAAGCTGTGGAAATGCAACCAGCGAGCCCCAGAAGGAGAACCAGGAGCAAGCCCACAGTGCCAAGCCCCAGGAGAAGCCCTTGCGTATCTGGTATGAGGCCTTTGCAGGGAGAGGGAATGAGTTGGACTGGTCTGGAAGGGCTTGGTTGTGGCCTGCTAAGTAACCTCAAAGCTGTGTGGTGGGTGCGAAGGGAATAGCAGGAGCCTCTGTTCTCCTGAGGATACTGGTGATGGGTTGGGGGAAGCCTTTGGCTTCAGGCTGCTCATGGCCAGCCTGCACTGCCACCTAACCAGCCTCCTGCTACCGCCCTCAGGACACGGAGCTGCAAACAGGCCATGGGTGCCATGTGGGACAGGCAGCAGCCAGGAGCCCGGGCCCTTTCCCCTCTGGAAGAGAAGCATGTGGATTGTGCAAACCACGCGGCATCTCCAGCCAGCAAGGTGAAGGGATGTCCCTGTTGTCCCGGACCACCCGCTCCCTGGCGCGTGTGACCTCCCTGTGTCCTCTCCTCCAGGTTGTCCGGCCCTTGAAGAACTTCCTGCAGGCCGTGCAGAGGAACCAGCTGCTGGCCAGCCCGGGCGCYGCGGGGCGAGGGGGTGTCATAAGGAACCTCATCAAGCGCAACACTCCCACGCGGCCCGATCCAAAGGTGCCTCGAGCTCCCACCTTCCTGTGCCAGGCTGGAGCAAGGGCACGGGCCAGGGTTTGGGGAGCAGCAGGAGGGACTGTGTGCTCAGAGACACATAAACACGCTGCCTGTCTACTGCCGGGGCTGGTCTACAAGTGTTTTAGCACTTAAATGTGTTTTAGCATCAGCCTTCAGGCCTTTCCCGTTCCTAGGTAAATCCCAGCTGGTCTGTCTGCGACCAGCAGAAATGTCTTGTGGTGTTAGGGCTCTTGAACCCAGAGAAAATGGGAAGCTCTGCTGCACCTGGTGGGAATTGGCTCTTCTGTGCAGCGTGGCAGGCTGCTGTGGGGCTGGGATACAGGCGGTGAGGGACCTGGCAGAGGCTTCCTGTCCATGGGCTAGTAAGGAAACTTTGCTATAAAGAGTTGTTGCCTCCAAAACCTTAATTTTTCCTTTTTTTTTTTTTTTTTCCTTTTCCCCCCCCACCTCTTTCTCTTTCTTTCTTTTCTTTCTCCTTACAGGGAGACTTTGTTGTAAGTAAGAATTTCCTTAACCGTGGGGTCTGGAAGACTGTGGTGGCTGCACTTGCATCCCAGGCAGTGGTAGCTCTTTCCCCTTGCCCTGGCATCCCTGGAGGCCTTCCGTTCTCTCCTCGGGGATGCACACTGGCCTGGCCAGTGGCAAGGCACGGGGCCTCCTTGCAGGTGCTGTGCTGGGCCTGGGAACTGCTGAGAAGCCCTGAGGCCTTTGGGCACCAGCCTGTTTGCCCCGGGCACCTTCTCCTGGCCGCTGACTGGGTTAGCACTGGGCTAGGCTGGCGTTTGCTGTGGGTATCTGCAGCAGGAGGTGCTGAGGGGCTGCCCTCCAAAACCAGGCAGCCCCTCTGCTCCACACAGGTGGTGTTGAATACACATTGCTGCCAGACCTGGTGTCTCTTCCCTGATATTCGCTGTCCTGCCACTGAGGGGTGACCAGGGCTCTGACAGTGACTTCTTAGCTTAGCAGCTGCCTGTGTATGGGCAGCCCGGGGGTAGAACCAGGCCCCAGGGGCTGATACAGTCTGAATCCTCTCCCTCCAGGAGAGAGAGCGGCAGAGGCTGGAAAGCCTCAGGAAGAAGCAGGAGGCTGAGGAACAGAGGAAGCAGAAAGTGGAGGAGGAGAAGAGACGGCGGCAGGCAGAAATGAAGCAGTGAGTTGGGTCTCTGGCCTCCTGCTCCGTCCCTGGTTTAGCCCAGGCCTTTGCTCCCAGGCAGGCAGCACTTTGTGCTCCTGTCTTTGCCTCTGCCCTGGAAGGAGCGTTCTGGGCACTGCTGCTCGTGGGCAGCTGCAGAAAGAACTGCCCTGGTGCAAAGCACCTGCTGGTAGCTGCTGAGCTGAGTCTAGATGACTTGCTCTGCCTCAGCTTAGCCTAAGCTCACAAGGGAAATAGCAGCGTCCTTGTGGCACGTGAAAGCTGCCGCGCTGGAGAGTGAGCCCCYATGGCAAGTCCTTGTGCCCCTCATCCTCCTCTGAGCCAGAGCAGGCAGAGCTAAGGGCCCCTCTTGCACGTGTGCTCCCCAGAAAGAGGGAAGAGCGGCTAAGGAAGGCGCTGCAGGCTCGGGAGCGGGTGGAACAAATGGAAGAAGAGAAGAAGAAGCGGATGGGACAGAAGCTTTTGCAGAGTGACGAGAAGGTAAGAGGTCTCGGCTCCCGTTGAGCTGTGAGACTGAGTGCCAGCCAGGCACCTATTGCACTTCCTCACCAGGGTGCTGCGTGCGGGCATGGGGGTGCTGTCGCTGGTGACTAATCAGGTGGTGGATAAGCCTGTATCTAAAACAGACTCTTGAAAGCCTCTGCTCGGTGAGAGGAGGCTCTGTGTTCACCAGCCTCTGCAGTAGCTCTGAATTCCTGTTCTGACATGCGCTTTATGGTGCTCTGCATTCGAGGAATGTGGCCTCGTCCTTTTGTGTGCGTGCTGGGAACGGGACAGGCAAGGGATGAGTTATTTGGCTAGTGGGCCCTTGGAGCGAGTYGCTCACCGTGAGGTGGTAGCCACATGCAGAGGGCTGCGGAAGTGTAGCAGGAGGGAAGAGGCGGAGAAGGGAGCTCCTGAGCACGAGCTGTGCTGGTGTTCCCTGTGTCTGCACGGACAATCCCTTCCCCTTCAAAAGAAGGAYCATCGTTGGGCCCCAGGGTTCTTGCTCCTTTTAGGTATGGACTGCAGCGACCCTTTGGAAGGGTCAGCCTTAGAAAGGAGCACCAGGTCCTTCATTTCCAGCTTTGTCCCCAAAGCTGAGGAGCCAAAAGCACACGCAGCCCTGGCCAGTCTGCTGCCGTGCACGTACTGATGCTTTCACCGGGTAAAGGAGCCTCGGCTCCGACTCGGCCAGTCGTCCTCATTCATAATGCACCTGAACTCGGTCACTAGAGAGCAGCACTGCAGGCAGAATGGGAACCCTGCTCTGCAGACCATCGCTCGCCAAGTTGGAAGGTGTCTTTTGGGGCTGTGTAATCATCTCTGCTCTTCTCTGCAGCCGCTCCAGGTGATGGGCTCCTCTTCACGTGGCCTGTAGTAAGTGGTGGACCTGTTGCACGAGGCTGGCACTGAAAGCAGTGGCTGCGTGGTGGGTGTTGGGTCCTCAGTCTGATTAGGACCTGGGTTTGATTAAGGCCCCAGACCTCAAACTTCTTCTGGTTTCCCCTGTTGGGGAAGGCTGTGACGCTTGTCCGTGGGGCTCTGGAGCAGATCTGTGTGGCTTTCCCAGGTTCGCCTCCCGCAAGCCCGGGAAGAGAAACTGGGAGAGGAGAAGAGCAAGAAAAAGCTCTCCAAGAAGGCTGAAGAAGCTGGTGCCCAGAAACAGAAAGCACTGAGGATGGTAAGAGCGACGCTGCATCCCTCCTGTGTGCAAAAAGGGCAGAAATAGCAGGGAACCTGCATGCTGTTTACTTCTGTGGGAGGACGATGGACTCCTGTCAGGGAATGGGGGAATGAGAGCATCAGCAGTGTGAGATTTCTGCTCAGTAAGYTGGAAGATGGGGTCGCTGTGGGGGCAGAAGGAGAAGGCTGCCCCACTGGTGACAGCCACGGCGGGGAAGAATAGGATAACAAGTACAGGTAGCCTCAAGCAGCTTGTCTTGCAATTTTCTGGTTTTCAAGGCTTTTGTTTCCTTCAGGACGACTACGAGTCTGAGCAGCAGGAGCTCCTGCAGAGAAGGAGAGAGGAGGAAGTGAAAGAAAAGGGCAAGAGAGTCTTGGAGCTGAAGAATCTGGTCGAGCAGCGGCAGGTGGAACAAGCGAAGGAGAGGTACGACAGCCTGGTGGGGACGGGGCAGAGCCTTGGCCAAGCAGTGGACGTGAACAGCAGTGCTGAGGCTGGGAGGCCTCGCTTGACTGGAGGCTCCGGGTGCTGAAGTTGGGAGCTGAGAGGGTGGTGGGTGGTGCTGGACACTTCCCTTTTGACTAAGTCCCTGTTTTATTCCCCAGGGATCCCAAACCATGGGGAAAGGAGAAGGCTGCCTCGCCACAGCTGGAGCTCGGAGCTTTCCGTGGGAAAAAAATAAAGGTAGGGAGCTGAGGTGGTCTTGCAGTAACTCCTCCCTTTTGAAGCCAGCGAGGACTGAAAATACCGTGTCACTGTTCAAGGTTTTGAAACTAACGGTTAGGTTGCCTGGAGGAACAACTGCAATGAATCTGACCACCAGCCAAATGTGTTGTTGCAATAAGAAATTGAGTTTTTTGCAAGAATGAGTTAACTCTCATTTCAGCAACAGAGCTGGTTTTGTGCTTCTGTTTGAGGAAGAGCTCTTAAAGACAATTTTTTTTAAGTCTTTTATTAATTTCCATATCTGTTTATTCCACTTACTGTATGGGTTTCACATGATGTCCAGAACAAACTTCAGGTATCATATGGCTTCRTGTAACCTCACTTGCACTTACACGAGGTTAGGAAAGAATCTTACGGCTTAGTCGAAGCTGCTTGTCTCAAAATATCACAGTACCTGTTCTTTCCACTCCTAACGAATTAACACCACTTTTTTTTTTTGCCTTTATTCTTTAGGTTTTTTTTGAAAAGAAAAAAAAAAAAGACACCCTCCAACTGCTATATTTAAGTGATTTTTTTTTTTTCCTTTTGTATCACTGCTCTTACTAGTCTAGTGGCTTTCAGACACCTATTTCTTCCTATCTAATTTTAATGGAGGTCTGAGTTCCTCATGTGCTGCCCGCAGCTGGGCTGCAGTGAGAGCTGACAAAGCTCTTGCAGATAAGAGGAGCCGGATCTAATTCGGAGTGACTGCAGGCCTGGCTCTCCTGTGAGCTGTGTGCTGCCTTTCCCTGCTCAGGAGAGAGCAAGAAGCAGTGCCTGGATAAAATGGCTTGGGTGAAAAAGCAGTTTATGCAGGARAAACCTCTTGGTGCTGTTTGACAGGAGGAGGAGAGCCCGACAGAACTGCCCCAGCTGCTTGGTCTGGAGAAGAGAGGCAAAGCAGCAGAATTCCCTGCCCCTGCTTCTAATCCATGGCTCAAAGTGGTGAAGGTGCGTGTGGGTTTGGGAGGCTCTGCAGCAAAGACAGGACTTGTCTGTGTGACTCTTGTCCTGGAGCAAAACTTTTAATGTTATTTTGTTTAAAATCCTCCACAATCTTTCTGCAAAACGAGAGTGTGACAGAGAATTTTGTACAAAGAGCAGCAGAAAGTGTGGCTCTCTCCAGAGGTAGAATCTGGTGGRTTTCCTTGAGGGAATGTGCATGAAGAATGACTTCCTGCTCGTGTCCTAACAGGAGGAAGGGAGTCTGCAGGAGCCTCCGCAGCAGGCAGGAGAGGAGAAGGAGAGAAAGCAACCGGAATTGAAGCCTGCTGCTTGCAGCACTTGGCAGAGCAAAGCCATGAAGGTGAGCCTGGCTTGCAGCAAGGCCCCAGTTACGTGGGGTCTGTGGTGCCTGACTGGTTTCAGCCTGCGGCTTTATTSAAAGGTAGCACTGGAGGAAAAGTGCAGGAGGTGAAATCCTGGAGCGTTGGCTCTTGGGATTTAACCACGGGCTGTGCTGTAAGGACAGGGAAGTCCTATTGCTCGCTTGGGTGAGTGCCGGGTGCAGGGAACGTGAGGGAAAAGCACATGCTCCTTCTCCTGGAGGGTCTTGGATCACCATGGGATGGCAGCATGTCCTGAGGCAGCCAGGCTGGGCGGCCCACATAGGGCTGCTGGACCGGAATTCTGGAACTGGGATGGAACTTGGACTGTGTGTGCCTCCTGAAGGAGGTTTTGGTGGGAACCACTTGGGCACAAAGCCTGGAAGGGGGGAGAAAAGGCTGCTCAGACAACTAGGCAGCCCCGAGTGCCGTCTCTGTTGGGTGCCCCTTCTCAGCTCTTAGCTGGAGGTGTCTGGCACGACGTGCCTTCCACCTGCATACAAGTGTGGGTGTCCTTCTTCTGCATTCCCTTATTTCTATACTTGGGTTGAGTGCTAAGAACCCCTTAGAATTAGGGTTGCCTTCCTGCTCGATCCTCTGGTCAGCGTCCCTTAAGCACTTTTGCAYTGCACGTAATTCTGAGGTCATCCCTGCAGCCCACCACGACTCCAGGAGGTGCCTCTGAGCTTGGCCTTGTGCCTTCCCGAAAGGAGCATGGAGGCCTGGCTTTTTCTGTGCGTGCACCAGGCTAGGGCAGGCCTCTCCTCGTGGTTTGGGAGCTGCGTGGTGGGCGAGCAGCCCTTTGGGCTTTGCTGTACCCGGCCCCGTGCTGCTGCTTGGCCTTCAGGGGGCCGTGGTCTCCAAGCAGGCGTCGGCAAAAAGGGCCAAAAGGATTTGAGCCCTGCTGGCTCCTCCAGGAAATCTCAACTGGTATTCTGTTGAGCAGGAATTAGGTGTATTGCAGAGGTTAAAGGCTTTCTCTGCACTAGTGTTGACCTTTCTGGCTCTCTTTCTGAGCAAGGGATGAAAAAGGGGTGTGCATGTGCTGCACCTGCTCTAAGTCTGCTGTGTGCTTGTTTCTGGCTGCCTTCCCCCTGGGCTGAAGTTCATTGCCCAGCAAATAGCTCTGGGAATTCACCTCTCTCTTAGAATTCATCCTCTGTGTGCAGACACTGCTCAGGTACCCTGTTAAGGTATCTGGGGTCTTAACACAGTCTGTCTGCTCTTCCAAAGCCTTGAGGGTCTGACCACCCAGGCCTGGCCGCAGCTCCCCCTGCAAGCCAAGCCCTCCTSTCTGCAGCTGCCAGGTAAAAAATGTTGGCTCTAATAATGAATGTCTTCCTCTGGTTTCAGAAATCTGTCTCCACGTCCTGCTTAGGATCACCACAGGAATCCAGGCCCCCCAAAGTCAGTGAAAATAATTATGGGATGGATCTGAACAGCGACGACTCCACAGATGACGAGGATGATCCCCGTAAGCCTGTCCCTTCCTGGGCCGATGGTAGGTGCAGAGTTTGGTCCTGCTTGTTTTCATTCCCTCACTAGGCAGCTGGGAGTTTCCAGCTTCTCCCAGTACAATTTCGGCTTCCCTAGTGTGTGACCTGGGAGGGTGCCAGTTCTCAGCAACAGCCAGGGCTTCAGGTGGTGAGGAGASCTGGAGCTGTGCTCTTGTGTTGAAGTTGAACCAAAGTCCTCTGCGCTGGATCCATCTGGATCCAAGGGCAGGAAAGGAAAAGTGGAAGCTCACTGCAGTGAAGAAGCCAATTCTCCTGAAAGGAAGTGAGCTGTGGTGGGATAGTTTATCCCAAGTTTGGGATAAATCGACCTAAAACAGTCTTAGTAGCCTGAAGATGGGTGTGCAAAGCACAAAGCTTTGTGAATACCAGGAAAAATACTAAYCTTCCCTTCTACACAGGTTTAAGTTTTTCAGGCATGGAAGGAGGTGTGCAGCAGTTCTGGGGGCTCTAAGGTGAAAGTTTCCTCGAGCAGAGCACCGARCTTATTTCTGAGTCTGCTTTCCTGCTGTGATTGTTTTTTGGTTTGRTTGATTTTTGTTTCTTTGTTTTACAGGGTCCCAGCTTAATCAAGCTATTTTACACCAGTACTATCACCCGGTGAATGTTGACCAGCTCTTTGGGTCGATTGCAAGCCCTAAACTGGAGGATATCTTTGGCAAGAGCAAACCTCGGTACTTCAAACGTACCAGCTCGGCCGTCTGGCATTCCCCACCTGAGGCAAAACCCACGTATGGCACGTCTTGCATCTTCAAAAACTGAGATAAGGCCGAGAAGGGTCTCCTCCCTGGGTGGTATATCCCTTGGCCTTTTGAGAGTGCAGAATATTTCTGGTTTTAATCCTTGATTTTGTATGAAAATAAAAGTATTAAAGTTTTCCCGTAAACATTCCCTCCTCCGTGCTCATCTGTGGTGTGGACAGGGCAGCTGTGCTGCTGCCCATGACTAACTCTGTCTGCTTCCTCAAGCTCGAAACTGAAGCTGCCCTGGGAGAGATCAATCTCGGTAAATCGACGTGAGGGCGCAATGTTCTCCCAAGCCCTTCTCAGCCATGTTTATGTGCTAATGATGCTTTTATGCGTAAGTATTAGATTTCAACTCCATATCCTTCTGATCTCATTACCCTGAGCCAGAGCGGGGCGGGGGGAAGCTTTATCTCTTTCAGCTAGAAAATACTGCCTGTGCGGGTTAAACTAAAGGTCTTGGGTGAGGAGGTATGGGGGTCTTCCTCCTCTTCCTCTTAGAACAAATGATGGTTTGTAGGCTGAATTCTGGGTGCTGTGTTTTTCCAGAAGCTCGAGGCTGCAGCCTCCCTCTGGGCAGGGTGCTGATTTATTTAAAAGCTGTGGCTTGGAAGGAGCGAGTGCCGGCTCGCGTGCCCGGCTCCCGGCGCGCGCATCTCCCGGCTCCGGCCGCGCATCCTGCCGCTACCTCCGGCCTCGGGAAGCTGTTGCCTGGTGACGGTTGGGACGCAGTGGGGCAGCAGCCGTGGGTCCCAGGGCCCTGCAGAGCTCTATGCGGGAAGCTACCTATCTGTGTACTGTTGCTCTTACAGCTGCTGCATCTCGCCCTYCTGCATGGCTTTCGTGCAGTGGAGAAACGCTGCTGCGTGGCCATCAAGGCTTTAGAGGGGGTGAAAAGCTGCTACAAGTAGAATTCTTAGGTTTGGGGTTGTTGGAAGCTTAAGGATTTGCGAGAGAAAACACCAGCCTAAGAATGGTTATTCCATGCGTGCACACATCTGTGCAAACAAAGAGGCTAAAGCTCTTTGAGATGTGTCCTRCCTTGTCCCTTTGAGTCAGGACCTCGCCAAAGAGCTTGGCTCAGTGCTCTCTGCTGCCTTCTGTTTCCCTTCAATACCATCTTTAAGCCAGAAGGCCTGAGAGACCTTGTTAGTGGGAGACAAATGAGAACAAGGCGGTGCTGATATGATGAGACAAGATGATGATGAGATAAAGACRATGCTGGATAGCCCTGGAACAGCAAAGAGACAATGACAGAATGATTAAATGCTCAGACAAAAAGAGAGCAGATGATGTAATACTGGTGATAAGATGCCAAAGAGGCCAGATGTTGATGAGGTGTTGACCAGATGATGCTAGAAATATAACAACTGGAAGACCAGATAGCAAGATGCTGCTGCGATGGTGTCACTAAGGCAATGAGAGGGTGTCAAAAATGTGGTGGCATYGTAACAAGAGGATGAGGAGAAGATGTGAAAAAGACCATAAGATGTTGAAGCTCTTGGAGGTGTTCATGAGATAAAGTCAAAAAGATGATGAAATCATGAGCTGATGCCTAAAAGACCAGACAGTGATAGGCTGAGAAGATGAAATGGTGAGAGGATGAGACGGTGACAAGGCGCCAATGTGTCAAGATGTGACGAGAGTGATTTGCTGACAGGGAGAAGGTGATGGTGAGGAATCAATGACAGCACAAGTCACGCGCAATGAGATGAAACAATAAAACGACAACAAGACCGTGATGATGAAGGTATGAGATCATGATGAGGCAAGATGACATAATGCTAAAGGACGATACAATGATGCCAGAAAGACCAGATGATGATGAAAATAATGAAGTAATGTTGAAATAATGCTAAGAGGAAGCCCCAAAAAAGGGACTAGATAAAGACAAGATGTTGGAAAGATGATGTCAAAAGGGTGATGAGATACCATTGAAAAGATTCATGATTTAACCTGAGAAAGATGACAAGATGATGGGAGAAAAATAAAAAATACAACAAGAGCATGTTGAGATTCAGCAATGAATTTGTGAGAAAATGATGATGAGATCAGGTGATGCCAAGACCAGAGGGTGACATGAAAAAAAACAGATGGTGACAAGCTGGTGATGAGACAAGGRAGATGACAGAATGGTCACGAGACAATGAAGGAATAAGTTGGTGACAAAAAGGTGGTAGGGTTGAGATGACAATCACACGATGTGTCAACAGTGACAGCAAGATGAGTCAAGGACCATATAGATGAGACAAGTCAAAGACAGCGAGAGGTCAGTTGAGTTGAGAATGAGAGGAGGGGACAAAAAAAAAGACCAGGAGACTGTCAAATGTATGACATGAAAGAGTAGTTGATAAGATGTTGATGAGGCAACAGTGAAAGGATGATAATGATGAYGTGATGATCAGACCATGAGATGAGGATGACTAGATGACAATCAGATGATGACAATATAAGGATGATCAAATAATGATGAGTTTAGGAGAAGACCAGGGAGAGAAGATGCTGATGTGGAAGAATTGCTTGAAAAGGGCAAAATTAGAGGAAAAACTAGGGCATACTAGAAGTTTTGGCATTACAGAAGCTTGCTTGGGGTGATGGAGAGCTGTCACTTCCAGGATGGTTGATACGCATGGACTCTGCTCCCCCACGCTTCTCTGGGCAGTACAATCTGCCCTCCTTGCAGCTGCAAAGAGGAGTAACAGAGGGTGGAGCAGAGCGAAGACACCTTGGCCAAACTCTGTGRTACTCCCTGTGCTGGGCTCTCAGACCAGCTTTGCTTGAACTTTGCTCATTATAATGTCAAAACACACCTCCATCCCMAAAGTTACCCTCCTCCAAGGTGCAACCACTCCTCACCGAGTGTGCGCTCCAGGTTTTCCCTTGACTAGACCTTTAAATGAAAGCGAGAGACTTTTTCACCAATCAATAACAATTAAGCATGACTACAGTCCCTCAAGTTCCGCCTAAATGTAAAGAAAAAGTGTAGAAGTTGAACTAAGGAGGAAAGAAGAGGGAATATTCCACTGTAACTTCTACATGAGTTGACGGGCTCAACGCCTTTCCTCCTCTCGGGTCAGGATGCYGCCTGAGGAGACTCCTCGAGCCTGAGAGCTCTCTCCCATCTTCTGGGGTGAGTGATGATCGCACATTTGTACATCAGAGCTMGCTAAAAAACACTGTAGTAGAGAATTTCATGTACCAACATCCAAAGCCCTCTTTGTAAATGTTGCATTTGAGTAAATCACATTATTCATGAACTCAATTCACTGTTTGGAAGGTGATTGGACCTACAGTCAACAACCTGCTCATGATTCCAGTACTGCGAGATGCAGGCCTCTTGCTGCCAATGGTATTTGATATCTTCTTCCTCACTCAGCCCCAGCTGCAGCAGCTGGTGAGTTGATGGTGACCATGAGAGAATGCAAAAATGACGACAAGATGAGGGTGTTGATGAAGTAATGATGAGGCAATGATGGTGAGACGGCATGAAGATGATAGCGATGCTGGTGACGTGATGAGACATAAAGATGATGGTGAGATGACATCAGGATGATGCAAAGACAACAAGGCAAGGTTGCTTGTGCATTGATGACAAGATGATGAAAGCAAAAAAACATAATAATAGACTAATGATGAGGATGAGACTTCAATCTCGSACATGAACTTTGGGGGAAACCAGGCCTGGGGCCAGATCCAAGAACTGCGATGTGACTGCCTACCCTGCCAGCCGCTCCAGTGCTCTTCTGGCAAGACCTGGACTTCTCCAAGCCACCCTCTGTGTGCTCGTGAGGAGCCAGAGGCTGGTCCCAGGTGGCAGGTTGGTGTGCAGCTCTCCTTCCAGGGCTCTAGGCAAGCTCCCCGGACCAGACACGGGCTGCTCCCTGCCAGGCAGCCTCCATCCCTCAACCCCGAGTGCAGTGAGGTGCCTCCTAAGCGCAACCCTTGTCTCGTAGGAGACCCTTGTCTCATAAGAGAGCTACAGCCAAGGAGCTGCAGCCATGATGGCTTCTGGGCTGGGCAGACAAGGGAGATGAATCACAGACTTACACAACCACAGAATGGTCGAGGTTGGAAGGGACCTCTGGAGATCATGTAGTCCAACCCCCTGCTCCAGCAGGGACACTCAGAGCACAGGGTGGCATCCAGGAGGGCTTGGAAGATCTCCAGAGTCTGCCACAACCACAGCTGCTGCTGGAGCTCTGGGAAGGGCAATGAGCAAAGCCACCAAGCAAGGCAGCAACAGAGGAACTGGGTGCATGGACCATTCTGTGGGTGCCATCACTGCAGCTTGCCTTGGCACTGGGGCCTCGCCCCCAACTGCAGGAAGGCATGGAGATAAAGCACGCGCTGCCCGGCTCTCGGGGTTCGCAGCACCCCCAGCCCCTCCGCCTGGCAGCCCTCGTTATCACTTAGGTGTTGCTCCCTTATCTGGTGCGAAGTCGCGGCCCACTCGCTTCCTGCTCCCCGGGTCGTTGCCGCCACCCGGCGCCGCTCGCATCCCAGGGGTTTCGGAGGCTTTGCAGGCACCCCGGGGAGCCCCGGGGCCCGCTCAGGTCGGGGCCATGAGCATCTGAAGAGCTGCGGAGGGAGATGCCAAGGTGGGACTGTTTATCCGGGGTCTCCGTGGAGGGATGGAGCCTCCATGGAGGCTGTCGTCACGGCGGCGGCGTTCGCGCGAGCCGGGCTCCGTTCGCACCGCGGGGCCGAGCGCGGCGGGATGGGCGAGCGCGTCTGGCACCCGCCTCCCCCGGCCACAACACCTGCGGAAACGCGCAGGAGCCACGGAGCCTGCGGGGCCGAAACGGGCAGAATTGGCCCCCGAGGGGCCGTGCTGGAGACGCGGATGGTGCTGGGTGTGAGAAGAAGTGGAGGTCTCACCCCAAACTCCTGTCCTGGTGCAAAACTATACGTTTTAGGGAGTTTGTAGGCAAAAACTAGAGTTTCCCAGGTCCTTTTGCTGCGCGGAGCCCGGGCCGGCACCGGGACCAAGCTGCTTAGGTGCTCGCAAAGCCCTCCAAAGGCCAAGCCCTGCCTCGGCACGAGCGCAGCGCGTCCGCATCCCAGAGCAGACTCGGCTTCTGGCTTCCCACCACCAGCTCCGGCTTGCGGAGCGCGGCAGCCAAGGGAAAACCGTGCTGAGGAGGGGAGGGAACGCAAAGCCAAGCCGGGCGGATCCCCGAGTCGATCCTGGGGCTGGTACCGCTGCTGGCGGCACCGGCAGGGGCAGCCTCCGAGCTGCTCCGCGGCCTCTGCCGCCTGCCCTTCCCGTCGGCCTCCAGCTCACAGCACCGAACGGGGGCGGCCACTGGGTGCCCCGAGGGAGGCGCTTGGGACCCTCCCCAGCAGGATGAAGTAAATTGGGAGCAGGACGGGCTGCGAGGCTAAAGCAGCCGGGCCCCAGGCCCTGTTCCTGCCGGCCGCCGGCCTCCAGCATCGCTATCCCAGAGGATCCCTATCCTAGCACATCCCTATCCCAGCACATCCCTATCCCAGCACGTCCCCGTCCCAGCTCATCCCTGTCCCAGCAGATCCCTATCCCAGCACATCCCTACCCCAGCACATCCCCGTCCCAGCACATCCCTGTGCCAGTGCATCCCTGTCCTAGTGCATCCCCGTCCTTGTGCATCCCTGTCTCCCGCTATTCCATGGGGAACACCCCTGCTGCAAATGCCTGGAGCTCACAAAGCAACAAGGGATAGGGGGAGATCTATAGGGACAGGGGACAAGACTGGCATTCCCATTCCTGGAGCCCCACGAGACCAGCGGGGAGGGAATTCCCGCCTGCCTCTGCTTTTACAGCTCCAGAGGCAAATGCACGAGGAATCTCGGATATCTCTCCCGCCGCCGCCGCCTCCGGCATGTGAGGCTGATTTGCTCCAAATCCAAGAGAAAAAAGGAAACCCAAAACAGCAGGGAGGCAGAGCAGGTCGGGGGGAACTTCAGCGGTGGCATCGCGTTCCCCGCTGCCATCTCCGAGGCCGGACACGGGGGAGACGGAGGCGACGGCTCCGAGCCCAGCTCCGCAGGAAGGGCTGGCGCTGGTGGATGTGGGAAAGGGGAGTCTGGAAAGCTGTGGGGGCAGAGGGGGGCGGCAGCTCCGAGGGATCCACGGGAAGGGGGAATGGGTCCGAGTGTGTGGCCAGGGAGGGGGGGTGGTTTGCACACCCCGAGCCGGCCCCGGCGCTCCGGCGGGCTCCGCATCCCGCTCTCCTGTTGCTCAGGGATGTGGAGGCAGTTGCTAAGAGACAACCGAGCAACGTCAGTATCTGGCCCTCCAGGAGGAAGAAAAAAAATAGAAAAAAAATAAATAAATAATAAAAAAGAGGGAGCCAGAGAGAAAGAGAGACAAGGGAGGAGGAGGAGGAGGAGGAGGGAGGGGAGGAAGGAGGTGGGGAAAAGCCCCGCCGGAGTCGCCGGGCTCGGCAGCGGCTTCGCTTGCGTGAGTACGCCGGCAGGGCCGGGGCCGCGGGCGCCGCTCACCGCCCTCCTCCCGCTCCCTGTGTCTCCCGGCAGGCATGGGCGCCGCGGGGCGCCGCTGAGCGCGGCGCGGCCGCCCCCCGGGGCGCCATGCGGC
>NW_020455479.1:697198-699770 GCF_003342845.1 Nothoprocta perdicaria
GCTGCCGCTGCCGCGCGCAGGCCGTGGACTGCAGCGGGCAGCGCCTGGCCGCCGTGCCGCCCGAGCTGCCGCTGGACACGGGCAACCTGAGCCTGGCGCACAACCGCATCGCCCGCATCCCGCCGGGCTACCTGGCGTGCTACGGCGAGCTGCGCGTGCTCGACCTGCGCAACAACTCGCTGGCCGAGCTGCCCGCCGGCCTCTTCGCCGCCGCCGGCCGCCTGGCGCAGCTCGACCTCAGCTACAACAACTTCAGCCACGTGGCGGCCGACGCGTTCGCGGAGGCGCGCGCGCTGCGGCGCCTCGACCTCAGCCACAACCCGGGGCTGCGCCGCGTGCACCCGCACGCCTTCCGCGGCCTGGCCCAGCTGCGCGACCTGGACCTCAGCCACGGCGCCCTGGGCGCCCTCAGCCTCGAGGCGCTCGAGGCCCTGCCGGCCTTGGTGAGCCTGCAGATCGGCGGCAACCCCTGGGTGTGCGGCTGCACCATGGAGCCCCTCCTCAAGTGGCTGCGGAGCCGCGTCCAGCGCTGCAGCTCGGGTAGGCGCCTGCGCCCACCGCCGCGGCCGGGAGGGACGTGGGCTCGGTGGCGGAGCGGCCTCGGCCTCGCCAAGGTGGTGCTGGGGAGGCGATGGAGGGACCTCAGTGCCTCCAGGCTGGGGAGGGACGTGGTGTGGGACAGAGGAGCAACTTCAGTGTCTCCAGGCTGGGGAGGGACGCAATGGAGGTGGTGGAGGGACCTCCGTGTCTCCAGGCTGGGGAGGGATGGAGGTGGCAGAGGGACCTCAGTGTCCCCAGGCTGGGAAGGGATGCAGTAGAGGTTCTGGAGGGACCTCCATGTCTCTAAGCTGGGAAGGGACAAGGTGTGGGACAAGGAGACGGCAGAGGGACCTCAGTGTCTCCAGGGAGGGATGCAGTGGAGGTGATGTAAGGACCTCAGTGTCTCTAGGCCAGGAAGGGACGCGATGTGGGATCAGAGCGGTGGCAGAGGGACCCCAGTGCATTCTCTCCAGGAGGGGATGTGGCATCGGTCGGAGAGGTGGTGGAGGGATGCTGGTGTCTCCAGCTTGGGGAGGAGGATGGTAGGGGTGGGAGAAGTTGTGGGGGGACCTCAGTGTCTCCAGCACTGGGAGGAGGATGGTAGGGGTGGGAGAGGTTGTGGGGGGACCCTGTGCCACTCCGCGGACCCTAAACGCCACTTCTGCGCGGGGTCCCCTCTCCCTCCTCGCAGACTCCCAGGTGGCTGAGTGCCGGGCCCCCCCCGAAGTGGCGGGCGCCCCTCTCTTCTCCCTCACGGAAGAGAGCTTCAAGGCCTGCCACCTCACGCTGACGCTGGACGACTACCTCTTCATCGCCTTCGTGGGCTTCGTGGTATCCATCGCCTCGGTGGCCACCAACTTCTTGCTGGGCATCACAGCCAACTGCTGCCACCGCTGGAGCAAAGCCAGCGAGGACGAGGAGATCTAGGTAGGGCGCGCGGCGCTGCCCGTCTCCAGCCGCACCGCCTGCCGCCGGGACGCGGCCCTCCGCTTCCCTCCCCTCCTCTTCCTCCAGCCCTTCCCCTCCGAAAGCCAAACCCTTTTGCCTGGGGTAGCCAAGAACAACCCAACTCTCGCCCCAAGAGCGGCGCCGGCCTGGGCTGTTCCGCCCGAGGGGCTCCATGGACGGCCGTGTCGGGAGCCCTCGCCCTCCTCTCCGGAGCTTTGGTGCCGCTTTGGGACCAAAGCAGGTGCCAGATGTGCCAGGGACGCCCGGGGCGCCTGGGTGAAGCCCGGCAGCCCCGTTTGCAGATGGCGGAGAACAAGGAGACGGAAAACATCGGCAAAATAAGCAAGGAAGAGCAACGGCGGCGGCGCTGCGTGCCCCGGCCGGCCTCCCGCCCCGCGCGCGGCCCCGTCCCCGCGGCCGCTCCGGCAGCTCATCCACCAGGCGCCTTCCGCACGCGGCTCCCTCCTCGCCCGGCCCAGCCCGGCCTTCCTCCCGGCGGCCACACGCGCGCCGAGCTGCTCCCGGGCTCGGCGCTGCCTGGGCCCAGGGAGCAGGGCCAGGACGGGGCTTTGGGTGGCGTGGACGTCGCTCCTGAGAGGGGAAATTTCCCTCAAATTGCTTTGGTTTTGGGTTTTTTTTTTTGGGGGGGGGTCAACCTGCGTTTCTGGTGTGTCCAAGTAGAGTGTCTATGTGTGTGGTCCAAAATCCAGCCAAATGAACAAAAAAAAACCCACCCCAATGAGGCAGAAAACGGGAAAAGAGAGGCCACCCGCACCACCCTGCCACCCCCATGAGGACGGGGCCGCAGGAGACGGTGCCCACAGCAGGGGCTCCTGGGCACCACGGCCCCGCAGAGCCCCGCAGGGACGCGGCCTGGCCGGGGCTCGCGGGCTGCCCGCGGCGTCGCGGGCTGCTGCCTCCTCCACCTCCTCCTCCTTTTGGTTTTTTTACCTTATTTTTTACCTTATTTTTCCCTTGTTTCTCTCAGTTTTCCTTTCCTTTCCTTTCCTTTCCTTTCCTTTCCTTTCCTTTCCTTTCCTTTCCTTTCCTTTCCTTTCCTTTCCTTTCCTTTCCTTTCCTTTCC
>NW_020455479.1:699810-701978 GCF_003342845.1 Nothoprocta perdicaria
TTTCCTTTCCTTTCCTTTCCTTTCCTTTCCTTTCCTTTCCTTTCCTTTCCTTTCCTTTCCTTTCCTTTCCTTTCCTTTCCTTTCCTTTCCTTTCCCTTTCCCCTCTGCATTTCTCTTGTCCTCCTTTGCTTTCTCCTTTCATTTCTTCTTTCCTCTTCTCCTTCCTTTTTATTTTTCCCTTTATCTCTTCTTCCAGCTTCTCTCCCTGCTTCCTATCCCCCCTCCCTGCTCCTCCCCGTGTCCCTCTGCCTCCCTTCCCGCCGTGTCCGTGAGTGGCGAAGGGGAGGCGAAAGCCAAGGAAGGAGCTGGGGAGGGGGGAACAAAACAAAACAAAACAAATCCCCCCCCCCGACCCTTTGTACTGAGCACATTTTATAAACACCAACTTTTGCAGCCGTGGCGAGCTCTCCGGAGCCATGTGTGGGCACGGGATGCGGGATGCGCCGGGATGCGCCGTGCCGGTGCCCTTCCCGCCAGGAAGGAGCCCGCTCCGCGTGGAGGGGGGGCTGGTGGCCTGCAGAAGCCATTAGCCTCCCCGCCGCCTCCCGACGCTTCCTGTTATTCCCGCGGCGGCTCCCGGCACCCGGAGCGGGGCCGGGGGCGGGGGACACGACCCAGGTGGTGCCCGCGGCGGTGGCGGGGGGGCTGTGTCCCCGCTTGGCACCTAGGTGCCGTTTTGGCACCAAGCGGGGCCGGAACGGGCACCGTTTGCCGCCGCCGGCCCCACTTATCTCCTGCTCGCCCGGCCATTTGGCGGGAGCCGCCGTCCATCCGTCCGTCCATCCGTCCGTCGGTGTGTCCCAGCGGGGCGCCGCGGGAAGAAAAACACCCCGTCCGCTTCCCTCCCGTGGGCGCCTGGCGCCGCGGCCGGATCTGGCCGGGATGAGCCCCGCTCGGAGCATCCCGGCCCCCCCGGCCCCGCGCGGCCTCCAGGAAGGCAGCAGCTCCCTTATCTCCTTCCGACGGGTGGCCCGGGCCCCGGCCCCTTCCCCCTGCGCCGGCCTTGGCTTTTTTCCCAATTTCCCCCCGCCTTAATCCCAAGACTCGACCCCCCTGCTCCGCCGCCTCATCCCAAAACATTTCCCTCCTCCAAGGGAAAGGGAAATCTCCAAGAGCCGGATAGAAAGTCAGCAGCTCCCGGTGTTGTTGGCCGGGTGCCCTGCAGCGCAGCGCTTCCTCGCCCCGGGAATGGGGGCTCCCAACACCACCCCCAGCCGCCCGTTTGGAAAGCCGGGAGGTGTTGGGAAAGACACCTCCATTGTGCCGAACTTCTAATGCATCCCCCGCTCCGGACCCCTTTGGCACCAGGGATGCCCAGAGCAGCTGCCCGGGGTTATTCCAGCCCCAATGCCGGCGGCGGAACGGGGCTGTCCCCGAGGAGCTCGGGGCTCCTTGGCCACTTCCCCGGGCGCGAGGGCGAGCGGGAAGGAGCGCGGCGGGAAGCGGCGCCCGCGGGGCCGCATCCTTCCCCAGCGGCAGCGCGGGGCCAAGGGCCACGGCGCCGGCAACGCTGCAAATAGCCGAGGGCAGCGGGGAGGGCCCGGTTTTAGCTAGCGGCCCCGCCAGGATGTTTCCCCCCCTGCTCCTGCACACTAAGGCGAGGAAGGGCGAGAGCCGCCCTTCCCGGCAGGGCTTATCTCACCGGGAGCATCCCCGCGGAGACGCCCGCCCCGGGGCTGCGCGGTGCAGGGTAACGGGGTGAAGCCGCCCCCCAGGTGGGATTCGCTGGCGCCCCCGGCCCCGGGGGGGCTGCATTTGCCCCCGCGGCGCCGCAGGGGTTGCTCACAGCTCGCCCCCGGTTGGGGCTGCAGGCTGCGGGCCCGGCGGGGACGTGGCCGGCGCCCTGGGAGGGAGGGCGTCTGCTTCGTCCCGCGCAGCAGACGAAGGGCTCGCGGTGCACGTGCGCAAACACACATACATGTACACACAGACGTGCACACACGTATGTGCACACACACATCGATGCAACGCCCCTCGCACCCCACCGCGGTCCCTCCCGCCGCCCGCAGCGAGGCAGCCGGCGCTCCCTTTTTGCAACCAAAGCTCCGTTTATTTGCCAGCACCACCCGCGCCCGCTCCAGGGACCGCCGGCAGGCCCGGGCCGGGGCGACGGTGCCCGGCTCAGCCGCGGAAGAGCGTCTCCTGCGTGGGCGGCTCGGCCTTGGCGG
>NW_020455479.1:702116-706214 GCF_003342845.1 Nothoprocta perdicaria
GGAAGCGGGGGTCCAGGAAGGCGTAGAGGAAGGGGTTGAGGCAGCTGTTGCCGTAGGCCACGCAGGTGCAGTAGGGGTGCAGGTTGTGCAGGAAGGCGTGCAGCGCGCACGACCAGGGCAGCACCTCCAGGTCCATGAGGCCGTAGACCGTCTTGACGAGGTGGAAGGGCAGCCAGCAGGCGCCGAAGGTGGCCACGAGCACCACGATGATGGTGAGCAGGCGGCGGCGCTCGCGCGGGCCGCCCTCGCCGCGCTCGGGCCCGAAGTGGCTGGCCACGGTGCGGGCGATGAAGAAGTAGCAGGTGAGCATGACGCCGAAGGGCGCCACGAAGCCCAGCGCCGTGGAGGAGAGCCCCAGGCCCACCTCCCAGGCGGCCTCGGCGCCCGGCGCCGCCACGCCGCCGTAGTCCATGTAGCAGGTGACCTTGGCGTCGCCGGGCAGGGCGGCCGCGCGCCGCAGCACCATGGCCGGCAGCGCCAGCAGGGCGGCCAGCGCCCAGAGCGCCGCCGTGGCCAGCAGCCCGCTGACGCGCGAGCGCAGCTTGGCCGTGGCCATGGGCCGCACGATGGCCAGGTAGCGGTCGAAGCTGAGGCCCGTGAGGCAGAAGACGCTGGCGTACATGTTGACGAAGACCAGGTAGCTGCTCACCTTGCAGGCGGCCGTGCCGAAGGGCCAGTGGTAGCCCAGGCAGGCGTAGGCGGCCCACAGCGGCAGCGTGGCCACGAAGGCCAGGTCGGCGGCGGCCAGGTTGGCGATGAAGGTGTCGGCCGAGCGGCGCCGCTCGCGCCCGCCCCGGAACACGGTCCAGAGGACGAGGCCGTTGCCCGCCGTGCCCAGCAGGAAGACCAGCAGGTAGATGGCGGGCAGCAGCGCCGGCGAGGGCGCCCACTCGGCGTACTCGCACTCGCTCTGGTTGTCGCCGCCGTACACGTAGCCCTCCGTCACCTCCTCCATGGCGCCCGCTCAGCTCATCCCCGGCCGCTGCCCTCGCCGGCGCCCGCGGCTCCTCTGAGCCCGGCCCAGCCCCGCGCCAAGGATCCCCCCCAGCTCCCACCCCTTCCCCTCCCCTCCCGCCCTCCTCCTCCTCCTCCTTCCTCCCGCTCCGGCCCCGTGGGAAATTTCCCGCCTGGGCCGGGACTGGGGGTTGGTGGCTCCGGGCAGGGGGGGGTTGGTGGCCCGGGGGCCACCCGCACATTCGCACCCTGCACCCGGCGGGGATGGGCGGCGCTGAGCGGGTCCCGCCATGGGGCGCCCCACAAGGCCCCATCCCACCACCCCACTGCCTGGGCTGGCAGCACCCTCGGGGCACCCAAGAAAATGGGAAAAAAAATCCCATCTCGCCCCTCAAATAGATGGTGGGTTTGGCTTTTTTTTTTAATTTGGTTTTCCTTTTTTTGGCTCTTTTTTTTCACTTTATGCTATATTTTTTATTTTTTATTTTTTATTTTTTATTTTTTATTTTGCATTTTGCATTTTGCATTTTGCATTTTGCATTTTATTTTTTGCAGGTTTACAACTTTTTTCCTGCATTTTTGCAGGTTTTACCTTTTTTTTTTTTTTTTTTTTTTTTTTTTTATTTTTTTTTTTTCCCCGTGCATCTCCCTGTCCGAAGGGAGCCAGGGCTCGGGGCCGCCCTCGCCCCCCGTCCCCCATCCCGCCCGGGCGCTAACGCGATCACGATCCCGGCGTTGCGGGGCAGCCGATAGCAGATGAAAAGGCGCCGCGACGCTCCCTGATAGGATTGGGGAATTCGGGGAAGCTTTTTCCAAGCAAAGGGCCCCGAGGGGAGCGCAGGGACAGCGGCCTGGGAGGGAGGTGTGGAAAAATAAAATCCTCTAATGACCTGGGACAGCGGCAGCCCCAAGTTAACCCCTTCATTGCCCCCACGGCGGGACCCGCATCCCTTTGGAAGCCGCTTTTTGTGGAAGAAACGGGCGGCCGCGCCAGGGCGAGGGGAGCCCGGCGGGGACAGACGCTGCTCTCGCCTCTCGGCGACCGAGAGAGAACAAATCCGGGAAATAAAAGCGCTAATTAAAGCGCTGATAGCGGCGGGAGCGCTGCGCGGGGAGATGTTCCCGCTCGGATGGATCCCTATTTATACCCGCCCGGGTTATTTTGGGCTGCCGTGGGTAGCACGGAGGGGTGAGTAACCCCTTCCTGCGGGCACCTGCACGGGCGCAGGGAGCTGCACGCACATGTAGGTGTTTGAGGGCAATAAGGGAGAAAAGAAAAGAAAAAAAGAAGAAAAAGGTGGAATTAGGCACCACAGTTTCCCCTTGCTGAACCGCCCTTGACCAGATGCAAGTTTTGCCCAGCCTGGGGGCAGGGGGGAAGCTTTAAATTATTCCCGGAGCCGAGGTCGGGGTGCAGCTCCCCGGGGAGCCCTGGCCAGGGCAGTGGGGAATTTGGGGGACCCCGGCCCCGTTATTGCCGGCGGGGGCTGCAGACCCCCGTGCCGGCGCTGCTCTCCGTGCCAGGAAGGGCTCCCGGGGCACTGGGACAGGGCAGCTTCCTCCCAGCACGCTCGGCCTTACTCACATCCTACCTGGGAAGGAGCCTTGGAGCCGCTCGCTCCCCTTTTCCGCCAGCCGCGGCCGGAGGAGCGGCGGGGAAAGGAAAATAAACAGCCCTGGGTTCCGCTGGGAGCCGGGGAAAGGGCCGGGCCCGGCGGGCCGGGGGGGCGCCGGGGACACCCCGGTGGCCCGGGATGGGGCAGCACCCCCCCCATTGCGGGCGACCCCCCAACACCCACACACACGCCCTCGGGGGGCCGCGCAGGGAGCGGAGGCCTCGCGAACCAACCCAAAGTGTTTTATTGTCTTGGCAAAGTGGCACCGAAATATTGACCTGTTGCTCGGCGGCTGCGGGGCAAGGAGCGGGGAGGCCCCCCCGCCCTGTCCCCCCAACACAGGGGACAAGATGGGGTGGCCGAATGGCCGGGACGACGGCGGGGACGGGCACAGCGCGAGCGTCGGACAAAGTGCATAGATGAGTGTGGGGCCGGCGGCAGGACGCGGAGCCCGGCAGCACCGGCAGCGCGAGCGCGGGGCGGCGCCCTGCGCGGGTGGCGCCGGTGGCAGCACCGGGGCCCGTCGCTCCCGCGCCGCTCACGGCTTCTTCTTCTTCAGCTTGAGCGCCTGCAGCCAGTGCGGGGCGGCGGCGTCCGGCCTGCGGCGCCACCGCGGCTCAGGCGCCGGCGGACGGCGCTCGGGCAACAGCCGGCAACAGGCGGCCACGCGACACCGCGCGACGCGCCGCACCGCTCGCCCCAGGCGCTTGGCCAGAGCACCGCCGCGCCGCAACACCCATTTGCCCTTCACACCCCTACCGCACAACACCCAAACTGCCCTTTACACCCCCACACCGCCCTCCTGCTGCGCTTTAACACCCTGTTGCTACCACCAACGGGTGACACTGCAACACCTCTGCGCATCCACGACCACCCCCGTTGCCCACAGCCCCTCTGCACCCTGCACCCTTTACTCCCCTAACACCCCCAAACCGCCTGTGCCCCAGAGCACCCCTGTGCCCACACTCACCCCAGCGCCTGTGCCCCACCAGCTACAGCCCCACAGCCCCCGCCGAGGCACCCCTTCCCCAGCACCCTCACAACCGATCTGCTCCCGGCACCCCGCGGGCGGCCAACACCTCCGGCAACAGCCGAACACCGCCGAGGCACCGAGAGCCCCAAGGGCCCGGCCGCGTGGAGGGGCCACCCCACGCGTCCCCGCCGCTCACCCGGGGGGCTTCTCGGGCTTGGGGGGCAGCGGCAGCGGCCGCGCGCCGGCGCCGGGCAGCTTGCAGGACCTGGAGCGCTGCACGTGGGGCTCCCTGGCGGGGCTGCTCCTGCCGCCCGCCGCCTGCGGGCCCTCCTCGGCCGAGCGGTTCCGGCCCCTCAGCTTGGCCTGCGGGCACCGTGGGGCTGGCAGCGGCGCCGGGCGCCCCCCGCATCCCCCTCCTCCTCGCTTCCCCCTTACCTTGATGGCGGAGGCGTTGAGGCCGGGGAAGAGCGGCACCTTGAGGGCCCTGCCCGGCGGGGCGGCGCGCGCCCGCCGGCTCCGCGGCTCCTCGGCGGCCTCCTCGTCGGAGGAGGCGGC
>NW_020455479.1:706494-709914 GCF_003342845.1 Nothoprocta perdicaria
GTCCTGCGGGGCGCGCGGGGCGTCAGCGGCGGCCGCCCCCGAGGCGCTGCGGGGGGCAAGCGCCGCCGCTCCCCGCTCACCTCCAGGAACGGGAATTCCTGCTCCGAGGGGTCGCCGGCTTCCTCGGGCTGGGGGGCGCCCCACGGGCGCCGCTGCTCCTCGCCCAGGGGCGACGTCCTCCCGTCCGGCTGCGCCCCGGGCGCCTCGGGGCTGTCGGCCTCCGCCGCGGCCTCCTCCATCACGGCCTCCGCGGGCGGTGGGGAGGCGCCGGGGCCCCGTGGGGCGGCAGGCGGCTCCGGCAGGTCCTGCTCGTCCACAGGGCCGCACTGCTCGTCCCAGGGGCGCGAGGCGGCCGGTGGCTCCTCCGCAGTGTCCCCCGGCACCGGGCTGGGCTCCCGGTCACCGTCGCTGCTCCTGCTCGGGGACACGAGACGGGACCTCGCGGCTCCGCCGGCTCCCGGTGCCACCGGCACCGCCTCCCTCCCGGGACGCGGGGCGGACCCCACGTGGCTCCCACGGGCAGGGGACAAGGCAGGGATGGGGCCACGGGGCTCCAGGGGACACCCAGAGGGACAAGGGACGCAAGGGACAGGACCCCCCATGCGGACAGGGGCGAAGCAGGGCCCAGCGCCGCCCCCCAGCTCCTCCGTGGGGCAGGACCCCATCCCTGTGCCCCAGAGGCGCCTCCGCGCGCGGCTCCCACTCACCGGTGCCACGCGGCCCGGTCGCTGCGTGCGGCACAGCGCGCGCCGAAGGCGCTCGCCCATTCCCGCCGCCCGGCCTCGGCCTCCTCCTCATCCTCGCGCAGCTCCGCGCTCCAGCCCGGCTCCGTGTCCCGGGAGGCACCGGGACAGCCGTGGGCGCGCACGGAGGGATCCCCAGGCCAATCTGCGAGTGTCTCACCGGGCTCTGGGTGCTCCCGCGGCTCCCTACACTCCAGCTCCACGGGCCAGGGCGCTGGGCCCTCGGAACCGGCTCCGGCCCTCGATGGATCCGGCAGCCGGGCCGTGCCGGTGGCACCGAACGGGTCGTGGTGCTGGGCCGTGGCCCAGGCCTGGCCGGGCTCGGCAGCGCCCTCCTGCGCCCCCGCGCACCCCCAGCCGCGCTCCGGGGCCGGCTCCTCGGGGGCACCTGCCCTTCCCGCACGGAGAAGGTCGGGCGGCTCCGCGCGGCCGGAGCTGCTGGTGCTGTCCCAGGCGGGCCAGCCGCTGCCCCGCTCCCTGTCCTGGCTCTCCATATCCTCAGGGCCGTATCTGCTCTCCCAGGCCGGCCGGCTGCGGCCGAACTCCCTGTCCTGGCTCTCCATGTCCCCACCCTGGCTGCACTCAGCCGCTCTGCCGGGGCCCAGCTCCCTGGCCTGCCTCTCCATGGCCCTGCGGCTGTATTCGCTCTCCCAGGCGGGCCTGCCGGTGCCCAACTCGCGGTCCCGCATCTCCACATCCCCGTATCCGCTCTCCCAGGCTGCTCTGCCCGGGTCAGGCTCCCTCTCCTGGCTCTCCCCGTCCCTGCACTGGCTGCGCTCGGCCGGCCGGCCGGGGCCGAACTCCCTGGCCTGCCTCTCCACGGCCCTGCCGCTGTAGCCGCTCGCCCAGGCTGCGTGGCCGGGATCGAACACCCCGGCCCGCGTCTCCACGTCGCTGCCTTGGCCGGGCTCAGCCGCACGACCGCGGCCGAACTCCCTGTCCTGCAATTCCAGGTCCCTCGTGCCGTAGTCACCGTCCCGCGCCGGCCGGCTGGGGCTGAACTCCCTGTCCTGCAATTCCAAGTCCCCGGCACCGTAGCCGCTGCCCCTGGCTGGCCGGCCAGGGCCAAACTCCCTGTCCTGGCTCTCCAGGTCCCTGGTGCCGTAGTCGCTGTCCCTGGCCGGCCGGCTGGGGCTGAATTCCCTGTCCTGGCTCTCCAGGTCCCCAGCACCATAGCCACCATCCCTGGTGAGCCGGCTGGGGCCGAACTCCCTGTCCTGGCTCTCCAGGTCCCTGGTGTTGTAGTCGCCGCCCCGGGCCGGCCGACTGGGGCTGAACTCCCTATCCTGCAATTCCAGGTCCCTGGTGCCATAGTCACTTTCCCGAGCCGGCCGGCTGGGGCTGAACTCCCTGTCCTGGCTCTCCAGGTCCTTAGTGTTGTATTTGCCGGCACCAAACTCCTTCCTGGGGCTGCCGGGATCCCCCGTGCTGGATCTGCCAGCCCAGCCCAGCGTGAAATCCTCGTCCTTGCTCCGGGTGTCCCTCTCGCCCAATTTCCTGGCCCAGGCAGGGCTGTTGTCCCTCTCCTTGACGCTTGTGTCCCCGGTGCCGTATCCAGCAGGCCAGGTGGGGCTGCTGTCCCCATCCTTGATGCCTGTGTCCCTGCTGCCGTCCCCATCACATGGCTCTGTGTCCCCAGCTGTGTATCCGTGGGGCCAGGCGGTGCGGCCGTTCCCGTCGCGCGGCTCCGTGTCCCTGGCTCCGTACACGGCCGCCCAGGCGGTGCTGCCATCCCTGTCATGTTGCTCCATGTCCCCGGTGCCGTATTTGGGGGGCCACGTGGCGGTGCCCTCCCCGTCCCGCGGCTCCGCGTTCCCGGTGCCGTATCCAGCAGGCCAAGCAGGGCTGCCATCCCTGTCCTCGATCCCTGCCGTGTCACTGGTGCCGTATCCGGCAGGCCAGGAAAGGCTGCCGCCCCCATCCTTCACGCCGGCATCTCTGGTGCCGTCCTTGTCGCGCGGCTCCGTGTCCCTGGTGCCGTACGCGGCCGCCCAGGCGGCGCTGCCGTCCCTGTCGTGTGGCTCCGTGTCCGCAGAGCCGCACCTGGGGGGCCAGGCAGCGCCGCCGTCCCCGTCGCGCGGCTCCGTGTCCCCGGCACTGCATCCGTGGGGCCAGGCGGTGCCGCCGTTCCCATCGCGCGGCTCCACGTTCCCGGTGCCATATCCAGCAGGCCAGGCGGGGCTGCTGTCCCCATCCTTGATGCCTGTGTCCCTGCTGCCGTCGCTGTCACGCGGCTCCGCGGCTCCAGCTCTGTATCCATGGGGCCAGGCGGTGCCGCCGTTCCTGTCGCGCGGCTCCGTGTCCCCGGTGCCGTACGCGGCCGCCCAGGCGGCGCTGCCGTCCCTGTCCTGTGGCTCCGTGTCCCCGGCTCCGTATCTGGGGGGCCACATGGCGCTGCCCTCCCTGTCACGCGGCTCCGCGTCCCCGTCACTGTCCGCAGCCGCCCAGGCAGCGCTGCCGTCCCCGTCGCGCGGCTCCGTGTCCCTGGTGCCGTACGCGGCCGCCCAGGCGGCGCTGCCGTCCCCACCACACGGCTCCGTGTCCCCGGCTCCGTATCTGGGGGGCCAGGCGGTGCTGCCGTCCCCGTCACGCAGCTCCATGTCCCCGGTGCCGTATCCAGCAGGCCAGGCGGGGCTGCTGTCCCCATCCTTGATGCCTGTGTCCCTGCTGCCGTCCC
>NW_020455479.1:713433-719016 GCF_003342845.1 Nothoprocta perdicaria
ACCTGCCGGGAGAGGCTCCGCGCCCGCCCCGTCCCGGTCCCGGTCCCGGTCCCGGTCCCGCTCCACGCACGCGGGCACCGGGGCCGCCCGCGCGGGCCTCACCCGCCGCGCTGAATATTCATGAGCGCCGCCGGGCCACGCCCCCCGCCGCCGCTGACGTCACCGCCCGCCCCGCCATGCCGCGCCGGGGCCAGGGCGCCGCGTGGCCGCGGAGACCACGTGACGCCGGGGGGCGGGGCCAGGGGGGGGGGCCTAGGGAGGGGGCGCGCGGGGCGACCATAGAGAGGGCGGCCAGAGGGTGTTGGCGGCCAGCGGCGCAGGCACCATAGAGACGACGGCCGGAAGTGCCTCCCGCAGCACGGCGCCTACCATAGAGAGCGGCCCCGCTGCCCGCGAGTGTGGTGGTCGCCGCCCGCCGCGGGGCCTCCCGCCTACACGTGGGCGCGGCCATCGCCACGGCCCTACCCGCTCTGCGGCCGGTTGTGGCCCCCAGCCCCCAGCCGCGCACAGGCGGCCGCGACACCCCTCGCACCCCGGGGCCCCGGCGCTAGCGGGAGCGCAGGCTGCGGCTGTAGCGCTCCGGGAGCGTCAGGATTCCGGAGCCGAGAACAGGGGCCGCCTGTAGCGGCGGGGAAGCGGCGCCGGCTGTTCCTGCCCCCCGGCGCCTGTGCACCCACTCGCACACCCGCACCGGGGGTTTATTCACTGCCGCTTGCCACGCGAACGGACCCAAAATACACACACAAAAAAAAAGGAAAAAAAAAAGGATATTGAAAGGAGCCTGAGTATTTAAAAAAAATAAATTGATGAAACAGGGTTGGGAGAGGGGCCCGGGGGCCGCGCACGCCCGCCGGCGGGGCGGGAAGGGGCCGGCGTCCCGCCGGGAAGCGGCTAATCCGAGGCGGACGCGGAGTCGTCGGAGCTGGGCGCCGCGCTGGCGCCGCCCTCCTCCTCCGAGTCCTGCGGGAGAGAGGGCGCGGGAGGGCGTCAGGCGGGGCGCCGGGTGCGAGCGGCGCGACAAGCGCGCGCGGGCCGCACCTCCTTCTTGCTGTCCGCCGAGGAGCTCTCGTCGCTCGACACGAACTCCCTGCTCTTGAAGCTCTCGCCGGGGCTCTTGGCGGGAGAGCGGGCGGAGGAGGCGGAGCGGGCGGCCGCCCCCTTCCTCTCCGCCTTGCCCTTCCCCTGCTTCTCCGCCTTCTTCTTCTTCTTCTTGGAGCGCTCCCTGCAGCGGAGGGGCCGCGTGACGCGGGGCCACGGATCCATCCCACGAGCCCAGGATGGCTGCGGGTGGAAGGGAGCCCGAGGGACCGGCCGGGCGCATCCAGGCGGGTTTGGGGATCTCCGGAGCAGGAGCCGCCCCGGGCAGCCTGTGCCGCGGCTCGGGGTGACGCGGCTCCTCCCACACGGAGAAGGTCTCCGCGGGAGGACGCGGAGAGCGCGCACTCACGCCCTGGAGGCCTCGGAGCGGCCGCCCACGCTGTACTCCTTCATGGCCTTCTCGTAGTCCCTCCTGGCGTCCTCCGCCTTGCGCTCCCACTCCTGCGGGCAGAGCGCGACCGTGGTGGCACCGGCCCCAGCCCCAGCCCCGCCGCCCATCCCTGCTCCTGTCCACGAGCCCCCCGGATCTGTCCGGACGCGCCGGAGCAGCCAACCTCCTTCTTCTCCTTGGCCATGGCCTTCCAGAGCTCCCCGGCCCTCTTGGACAGGTCGGTGATGCTGATGCCGGGGTGCTCCAGCTTGATCTTCTCCCGGCTGGCGTTGAGCCACAGCATGTAAGCCGACATGGGCCTCTTGGGCGCGTTGGGGTCTTTGCCCTTCTTGCTCTGGGAAGCGCGGAGAGAAGGAGGCCGGTAGCGGCGACCCCGGCCCCGGCTCGGGGGCCTCGGCTCCGGCCCCACATCGCGGCCGCCGCCGTCCCACCTCGGAGGGCTTCTTGCGGGGCTTGCGCTCCTTGGCCACCTTGGCCTTCTTGGGGGGCTTCCTGTCCTCGCGGGCGCTGTCGCCGTCGCCGCTGGACGAGCTGGCCGAGGCGTTGCTGTCGAACCTGCGGCAGAGGCGGCTGCAGCGCGGCCCCGGCGCCGCCCCACACGCGCGGGGCGGCCCCAGGAGCCCGGCGCCCACTCACTCTTCGGCCACGTCATCGTCCTCCTCTCCGGGGTTGAAGGACTCATCTGGAAGGGGGCAGCGCGGGGGGCTCAGGGGGGGCCGGCGCGGGCGCCGCGGGCGCTGCCGGCGCGGGCGCTCACCGCTCTCCTCGGCGGAGCCGTCGCTGCTCTCGTTGGCGTTCTCCTCGCGGATCTTGCCCTCCTCCTTCATGCGCTCCAGGTAGGCGTCGTGCTGGTCCTCGTCGGAGTCGGCGTACTCGTCGTAGCTCTGCTTCATGCCCTGCCGAGCGGCGCCGTGAGCGCCCGCGCGCGCCCGCCGCCGCCCCCCGGCCTCCCCCCGCAGCCGTTAACGGGGTTAGGCCCTCGCCCGCGCCGTGCTGGGGTTACTGGGGTTAGTCATGGATCACCACGGCCATGCAGAGGAAACCTGCACCACGAGGAGGAGGAGGAGGAGAAAGAGGAAGGGGAATCGCACGGACCTTTTTCCTCTACACGGGCAAGGAGAGAAAAGAAATAAGAGGTGAAAACGGGGGGAAAACAAATTAAGGAGTGAAAAAAGCAGGAAAGCTGGGACGGGAGGAGAGCGGCGGCGGCAGGGGCGCGGGGGCCGGCGCGGCGCGCAGCTACCTCCTTGAGGCCGCGGTTCTTGATGTTGAGCTTCTTGGCGTTGACGAAGTCGAAGAGCTTCCCGTACTCCTCCCTGCGGGGCGGCCGCGGTGAGGGGCGCCCCACGGGCACGCCGGGCTGCCGCGGGCGCCCCGCGCCCACCTCTCGATGCTGCTGAAGGTGTACTGCGTGCCCTGCTTGGTCTCGATCTCAAAGTCGAAGGAGCGCGTGGTGGTGGTGCCGCGCGCGAAGTTCACGAAGGAGATCTCGTCGAAGCGGATGTGCACGGGCGGCTTGTGCACGTAGATGAAGCCGCGCTCCAGCGGGTACAGCAGCCCCGAGCTCGCCTTGTAGGAGCACGTGATGCACTGCGCGCCCGAGTGCCTGCGGGCGCCACGGCGGCCGCTGCGTCACCGCGCCGAGCCGCGCGCCCCCCGGCCCCGCTCCCGGCGGGAAGGGCCCCGGCCGCGCGCCGGCGCCGGCCGCGCTCACCCCTGGAAGTTGCCGGGCACGGTGATCTTGCGGTTCACGAGCGCCTTCATGACGCGGCTGACCATCTCGTAGAGCGAGCCCGACATGTTCTTGGTGAGGCGGCCCTCGAAGCGCTTCTCCACCTCCTCCCTGCGCCGCCGCGGGACAGGCGGCGCTGAGCCGCGGGGCCGGCAGCGCGGGGCGGCCCCGGGATCACCGCCCGGCCCCACACCCCCGTGGGACCGGCACCCGTCCCCGCGGGACCGTCACGGCGCACCGGCGGCCACTCACTCGCTCATGTTGAGCGTCAGCGAGATGTCCTCGTCCTTGGAGAAGAGCAGGATGAGGAAGTGGTAGCGGGTCTGGCCTTGCTTTATGGGCGGGTCCAGGCTGATCTGCAAGGGGGGGATGGAGATGGGGGTCCCGGCGGGAGGCGGCCCCGCTGGGGCGCGCGGCAGCCCCACGGCGCGCTCACCACGAAGAACATCTGCCGCTGGTCCTTGTGCGGCAGCAGGAAGAGGCGCAGCACCGTGGTGTAGGGGATCTTGTAGTCGAAGGTCTTGCCGTGCAGGTGCAGGAACGTGGGGTAGATGCGGATGTCGTAGCGGCCGCGCGGCGTCAGGCACTGCAGCTCCCGGAAGATGCAGATGGCGTCGCCCGTGGCCTGGATCACGTCCGCCTTGGACAGCACGTTCTGGGCGAAGGCCTGCGCCGAGACGGGAAATGCGGAGGGAAAGGCAGCGGGAAAGGGGGCGGGAAGGGCACGGCGGGCGCGCGGCGCCGCGTCCCCGCGCGCAGGCGCTCACCTCCACGGGGTCGACGCCGTCCTCCTGCGTGGGCGGCACGTAGAAGCGCACCTCCATGAGCGACACCTCGGCGTCGTCGTTCTGGTGGAACTCCAGCGTCACCTCGTTCTTGCCCGTGGTGCACTGCGACACGTTGCTCAGCGGGATCTCGAACACGGGCTGCTCGCCGATGTCAAAGGAGAGCAGCTGCCCTGCGGGCGGGAGGGCGCGGGGGTCAGAGCCGCCGCTCGGCTCCGTTTGGGGCTCCGTGTGGGGAGCTCCGGGGGGGCTCCGCGCTGGGAGCTCCGGGGGGGGCTCCGTGTGGGGAGCTCCGGGGGGGCTCCACGCTGGGAACGCCGGGAGGGGCTCCATGTGGGGAGCTCCGTGAGGGGAGCTCTGTGTGGGGCTCCACATTGGGAGCTCCACATTGGGAGCTCCACAGTGGGAGCTCCATGTGCGGGGCTCCACATTGGAAGCTCCGTGTGGGGGGCTCCGTGTGGGGAGCTCCACAGTGGGAGCTCCGTGTCGGGAGCTCCATGTGGCTCTGGTGTTGGGAGCTCCGTGTGGGGCTCCACACTGGGAGCTCTGTGTTGGGAGCTCTGCGTGGGACTCCGTGTTGGGAGCTCTGTGTGGGGCTCCATGTGGGGAGCTCCATGTGGGGAGCCCCACGTGGGGAGCCCCACGTGGGGAGCCCCACGTGGGGAGCCCCACGTGGGGAGCCCCACGTGGGGAGCCCCACGTGGGGTTCTGTGTGGGGGGGGCTCCGTGTGGGGCTCCACACTGGGGGCTCCGTGTGGGGGGCTCCACGTGGGGCGCTCCACATTGGGGGCTCCGCATTGGGAGCTCCGTGGGGGGAGCTCCGCGTGGGGGGAGCTCCACACTGGGCGGCTCCGCTCACCTCCGAAGCGCACGGTGCCCCAGTTCCAGCCCTTGACGCACAGCTCCCGCTCGGCCAGCTCCAGCCGGTAGTGCGCCTTGAAGAAGTCCGCCAGCTTGTCGAACTCCTGCGGCCGGCGGCGACAACGCGGCGGGCTCCGTCACCCTTGGGGGCCGCCGCCGTCCCCCGCGGGGGGCCCCGTCACCCCGGGGGGGCACTCACCGCCTCGCGGAAGCCGTCGTACTTGTAGACGTGGCCGCTCTTGGTGAGCAGCTTGAGGCCGTGGCCGAGCGCCACGCGGCGCCACACGCCCTCGGCCAGCTCGCCCGCCTGGATGTTGTCCACCTTGCCCGTCTTGCTGTTCTTGAAGATGACGCCCTGGCGGCTCAGGCGCAGCCGCCCGTCGTTCTGCGGCACAGGCGGCCGTCAGCGCGCGGCGGAGCCGCACAGCCGGCGCCGCCTGACGCGGCCGGGGCGGGGGAGCCCCTCACCATGGAGCCCTTGACCTCCTGGTAGATCTCGTTGAACTCCAGCGTGTCGGCCATGGCGCCGGCGGTGCTGGCGGCGACGCGGCTCAGCCGGGCATCACCGGCCCCAGCCCTGCGCGGCCACCGGCGCGTCGGCGGGAGCAACGCCGCGCGCAACACCCAGCAACGCCGCACGCAACACCCGGCAACACCCCGCGCAACACCCGGCAACGCCCCGCGCAACACCCGGCAACGCCGCGCGCAACACCCTG
>NW_020455479.1:720236-723352 GCF_003342845.1 Nothoprocta perdicaria
CGCGCGCGGCCGCTCCGCGGGCGGGCGGCACCATAGAGAGCGGGAGGACTGACGGCTAGAGAGGCCCCGCGCCTCCCCCCCCCACCCCCCTGAACCATAGAGATGTGGGGCTAGCGCAGGCGCGGCCCCAGCCCCCGCCTGCGACGCGCTCTCACCTGCTACCATAGAGAGCGGGAGGACTGCGGCTCCCCGGCGGGGGGGGGGAAGGGGCGGGCGCGCCGCCCTCATTGGCCGGCGGTGGGGGGAGCCCCGTGACGTCACCGCGGCGGCCGTGGGGTGACGGTGACGTGGGCGGGGGCGCCGCCCCCGGAACGGGGCTGCCCCCCCCCGGGGGCACCCCCAAAACGGGGCTCCCCCCCCCAAAACGGGCACCCCCAGAACGGGGCTCCCCAAAACGGGCACCCCCAAAACGGGGCTCCCCCCCCAAAACGGACACCCCCAAAACGGGGCTCCCCAAAATCGGGCACCCCAAAACGGCGCCAGAAGCACCCCTGAAACGGAGCACCCCCAAAATGGAGGACCTCCGAGTGGAGACACCCCCAAAACGTGCACCCCCCCCACCAGAGCACCCCCAAAACGCGTCACCCCCTCGCGGTGCACCCCCAAAATGTGCACCCCCCACAGCGGAGGACCTCCGAAGGGAGAGGCACCCACAGCGACAGGCGGCGGGGGTGTCAGCGCGGGTGACGCGGGGGTGACGGGTGCAGTGCGGTGTAGGTTGGTGCGGGTGACACGGGGGTGACAGGCGCTGCGCACAGGCGGGACACGGGGGGTGCCCGGGGGTCGGCCGTGGGGCTGGGGGGCGCAGCGGGTGGGACGCGGGTGCCACACGGGTGCTGAACACAGGCACTTTATTGGGGATGTGGGGCGGCGCTGCCCCCCGGCGCCGTGGGGCACGGGGCGGCGCTGCCCCCCGGCGCCGTGGGGCCGGGCGCTCAGTACTCGCAGATGAAGGGCAGCTTGGTGCCGCAGTGCAGGCTCCTCCAGCGCCCGTCTGCCGGCGGGAAGGGGGTCAGTGCGGCCGCGCCGCCCCACGGCCCCCGGCAGCGCCCCACGGGCCCCCCACATCCGCACCATGCAGCCCCAAGCGCCCCAAATCGCGGCACCCTGCCCCCAAATTGCAGCCCCCCAACTTTCAGACCCCAAACCCCCCTGGTTGCAGCCCCCAGACCCCCCTGTTTCAGCCCCCATGCCAGGCACGGGGTCCCCGGCTGTCCCCAGCGCTGTCCATCCCTGCTCCCATTCCCGCTCCCGCTCCGCACTGACCGGCGGTGCACAGAGAGGTGCAGAGGGTGCCCGTGAGCAGCGGGTAGCCCAGCACCCAGTGCGCGTAGTTCCACAGCGTGTGGTCCACCCACTGGCAGTACACGTTCCTGCCCTGCGCCCCACGGCGTCAGCCGGCGCCACCGGCGTGGGGCAGCCGTGCGGCCGGGGCGCCCCATGGCGGGCGTGGGGCAGCGGGGCAGTGCTGGGCACCCCAGCATGGGCGCGGGGTGTCGAGAGGGGCTGGAGCACCCAGGGGTGCAACGGGGACGTTGGGTAGGGTTGGGACACCCCAGGGGGGCATGGCGACATTGCACAGGGCTGGAACACCCCGGGGTGGACGTGGGGACATTGGACGTGGGTTGGGTTGGGGCTCCTAAGGTGGATGTGGGGACATTGGGCAGGGTTGGGGCACCCCAAGGTGGACATGGGGACATTGGGTTGGGTTGGGACACCCCAAAGTGGACATGGGGACATTGGGTTGGGGCACCCCAAGGTGGACATGGGGACATTGGGTTGGGTTGGGTCACCCCAAAGTGGACGTGGGGACATTGGGTTGGGTTGGGACTCCTAAGGTGGACATGGGGACATTGGGTCGGGTTGGGGCACCCCAAAGTGGACATGGGGACATCGGTTAGGTTCGGGGCACCCCAGGATGGACACTGAGATGTTGGGCAGGGTTGGGACACCCCCGGATGGACGTGGGGACATTGGGTTGGGTTGGGGCACCCCAAAGTGGACATGGGGACATTGGGTCGGGTTGGGACTCCTAAGGTGGACATGGGGACATTGGGGTGGGTTGAGGCACCCAGGGTGGACACGGGGACATTGGGTTGGGACTCCTTAGGTGGACATGGGGACATTGGGCAGGGTTGGGTCACCCCAAAGTGGACATGGGGACATTGGGTCGGGTTGGGACTCCTAAGGTGGACATGGGGACATTGGGTTGGGACTCCTAAGGTGGACATGGGGATATTGGGTTGGGTTGAGGCACCCAGGGTGGACACGGGGACATTGGGTTGGGACTCCTTAGGTGGACATGGGGACATTGGGCAGGGTTGGGGCACCCCAAGGTGGACACGGGGACATCGGTTAGGTTCGGGGCACCCCAGGATGGACACTGAGATGTTGGGCAGGGTTGGGACACCCCCGGATGGACGTGGGGACGTTGGGCAGAGCTGGGGCAGCCCATGGCGGCCGTGGGGCGGGCTCAGCCCCCCGGGCGGCCGTGGGGCGGGCGGCTGGCGCGGGGCGCTCACCAGGGGCCGGGTGACGCCGCCGATCCAGACCTGCCCGCTGGCGGTGTGGGCGCGGGCGCAGAGCTGCAGCCGCCGGTTCAGGGCGAACGTGTGCACGGAGGCGAGGCGCCCGCGGTAGCAGCGGCCGCACAGCGCCTGCCGGCGCGGGGGACACGGTGGCACCGTCGCCCGCGTCCCCACGTGCCACCAACACCCCCGGCACTGCGTCCGTCCCCGTGTGCCACCAACCCTGCCTGTCACTGCGTGCGTCCCCATGCCTGTCCCCACTGCCAGATCCCGGGGGCCCATTCCCATTCCCAGACCCCAGTGCCCATTCCCAGCCCCCAGTGCCCGTGCCCATTCCCAGACCCTGGTGCCCATTCCCAGCCCCTGGTGCCCATTCCCAGCCCCCGGTGCCCGTGCCCATTCCCAGCCCCCAGTGCTCATTCCCAGCCCCTGGTGCCCGTCCCCATTCCCAGACTCCAGTGCCCATTCCCAGCCCCTGGTACCCATGCCCATCCCCAGACCCCAGTGCCCATTCCCAGACCTCAATGCTCATGCCCATTCCCAGACCCCGCGGTGCCCATTCCCAGCCCCTGGTGCCCATTCCCAGCC
>NW_020455479.1:723668-726512 GCF_003342845.1 Nothoprocta perdicaria
GCCCGTGCCCATTCCCAGACCCCAGTGCCCATTCCCAGACCTCAATGCTCATGCCCATTCCCAGACCCCACGGTGCCCGTGCCCATTCCCAAACCCCACAGTGCCCATTCCCAGCCCCTGGTGCCCATTCCCAGCCCGCGGTGCCCATTCCCGGGTGCCCCTTGCGCGGCCGTGCCCGGCGGCGCGCACCTGGGCGCTGTGGAAGCCCTTGTAGCAGCGCACGACCGCGTAGCGCAGCGTGGTGCCGGCGGTGCCGGCGGCGCCGGGCAGCTCCAGGCGCGTCACCTGGCTCTCGTGCGGGCACCGCGCGCCCTCCTCGGCGGCGCCTGGGGGCGCAGGGCGTCACGCGGGGGCCCCCCACCTGGGGGGCGCCCCACGGCGCGGTGCCCCACGGCGCGGTGCCCCACGGCGCGGCGTGGGGGGCACTCACCCAGGTGGTGGGCGCTGGCGGAGCCCAGCAGGGCCAGCGCGAGCAGCAGCCGGGGGGACATGGTGGCGGCGGCGGCGCTGGGGACACTGGGGACGCTGGGGACGTGGGGCAGCGCGTGGGGACCTGCCGCTGCCCCACGGGTCACCCCGCGGCTCCGCTGCCCCCTGCGTCGCCTCGCGCCCCACACCCAACCCCACGGTGACCCCCGGGTCCCTCCCGCGCCCGCTGCCACCCCGGGTCCCTTTGGCCATCCCCGGGGTGACCCCCGGGTCCCTCCAGCCCCTGGGTCACCCCTGGGTCCCCCTGTCACCCCGAGGGGCACCTCCAGGGTCCCAGGGCCACCCCCATGTCCCCCACATCCCCCCAGGGCCACCCCCGCGCCCCCCGGTGCCACCACGTCCCCCTCCATCCGCGGCACCCAGAGCCACCCCGGCACCCTGAGGCCCCCCGGGCAGAGCTGCTGGGGCCGGGTCCCCCCCGCCGTCCCCAGGGTGCCCCCTCGGTCCCCGCCGCGGTCCCGACCCTCACCTGGGCGCTGTGGGGCTCTGCCCGCGCGCAGGGCCCTTATAGGGCCCCCCAACCGCATCCTTGCGCCACCCGCGCCCCGATAGCATCGCGCGCCCGTTGCGCCCGCGCGCCCGTTGCGCCGCAGATGTTATCGGCGCCCCCCTCCCGGCCCCCCGGCGGCCACGGGCGCTATGGGGCAGGGCGACCCCACGGCGATGGGCACGGGGACCCCGCTGTCCTGCCCTGCGCGGCGGCTCTGGGTGCTCGTGGGGGTGACAAGGGGGTGTCGGGGACCTTTGGGGTGACCCTGGGGGTGGCCCTGGGGGGGGCAGGGGGACATGGGTGGCCCCAGGGGTGGTTCAGGGCCACCAAGGGGACGGAGCGGCCCCATAAGGGTTCGTGGGACGTGGGGCTGACCCGGGGGGTGGCAGAGGGGTCTGGGGACATGGGGGGCAGCCTGGGGGTCCCGGGGACATGGGGGGCAGGTTGTGTGTCCTGGGGACATGGGGGCAACCTGGGGGTGACCAGGGGACGTCGGGGGCAGCCTGGGGGGCCTGGGGACATGGGGGGCAGCCTGGGGGTGACGGGGGTCCCTGGGGACACAGGGTGCCTGGGGGGGCACCTGTTGGGACACCAAGGACACGGGTGGGCAGAGGGGACGCAGGGGGGCACAGGGGGGCGCAGGGGGGTGGTGGCAGCGGCGCCGTGCCCAGGGCCCCCCGGGCGCCCCCCACGTGGCCCCTCTGCTGGGTGCCGCCCCACGCCGGCGGCAGGACGGGACCGGGCGGGACCGGGGGGACGGGGACAGGAACCGGGACGTGGCGGTGCCCGCGGGAGGGACCGTGGGGACGGCAGTGCCCGGGCTGCTCCGGTGGGACGGGATGGGACGGGACGGGATGGGAAGGGATGGGATGGGAAGGGATGGGAGGGACAGGATGGGATGGGGGCACGGGGAGGTGCTGGGGGAACTGGCTAGAGCAGAGTGGGCAACGGGATCTGGGGGGGCACTGGGAGCTCTGGAAGCAAGAGGTGGGCACTGGGATAGGCTTATCCCACTGGGATGGGCACTGGCAGCACTGGGTGGGCACTGAGAGCAATGGCTGGGCTCTGGGGTGGGTGCGTGGGGCACTGGGAGCACCGGGTGGTCACTGGGATGGGTATACTGGGCACTGGGAGCACCAGGAGCGGGGGCTGGGCAATGCGATGGGCACATGGGGCACTGGGAGCACTGGGAGCACCGGGAGCGGGCAGTGGGCACTGGGATGGACACTGGGAGCTCTGGGGGGCACCGGGAGCACTGGGAGCAGGGGGTGGGCACTGCAATGAGCACATGGGGCACTGGGAGCACTGGGTGGTCACTGGGATGGGTATATCGGGCACTGGGAGTACTGGGTGGACACTGGGATGTGCATATTGGGCACTGGGAGCACTGGGAGCAGGGTGTGGGCACTGCGATGGGCACATGGGGCACTGGGAGCACTGGGAACAGGCAGTGGGTACTGAGATGGACACTGGGAGCTCTGGGTGGCACTGGGAGCACTGGGAGCAGCTGGTGGGCACTGGGAGCACTGGGAGCAGCTGGTGGGTGCTGGGATGGGCACTTTGGGCACTGGGGCCAACACAGGGTCGGGGTGAGGAGGGATACAGGGGAGGGAACAGGGGACACTGGGAAAACTGGGCGGTGACTGGGGGGGCAGAAGGGGGGCATGGGGGTGGGACGGGGGCAGCGCCGCCCCCCCGCAGCCGGGCCCCACAGCAGCAGCCCCCCGGCCCCCCCACGCCGATAAACCCCAGAGGTGGGGGGCGGGGGAAGGGGCCCAGCCCTATACGAGACGCCGGAGAAGCCCCGCGGGGCGCAAGGCAGGGCTGCGGCGGTGCCCGTTTATTGCCCGCGGGTGTCGGTGGGG
>NW_020455479.1:728545-734643 GCF_003342845.1 Nothoprocta perdicaria
GGACATGCACTGCGCGCCGCCGCGCCTGCGGGGACACACGGGACACATGGGACACACAGGACACGCGGGGACACGGACACGCACCACACGCCGCTGCGCCTGCAGGGACACGCGCTCAGGGACACGCGGGACACATGGGACACACGGGACATGGACACCCACTGCGCACCGCCACGCCTGCAGGGACACGTGCTCAGTGCGCCCACGCGGGACACACGGGACATGGACACCCACCGTGTGCCACCGCGCCTGTGGGGACACGCGCTCAGGGACACGGACATGCGGGATGTGGGATGTGGGACACAGACATGCACCGTGCGCCACCGCGCATGCGGGGACACACGCTCGGGGACATGGACACGCGGGATGTGGGACATGGGCACGCACCGTGCACCACCACGCCTGCGGGGACACGCGCTCGGGGACACGCGCAGGACACGCAGGACACGGGACATGGGACACGGACACCCACCGTGTGCCACCGTGCCTGCAGGGACACGCGCTCAGTGCGCCCACGAGGGACACGGGGGACACGGGACATGGACACCCACCATGCGCCACTGCGCATGTGGGGATACGCACGCAGGGACACGTGCAGGACACGGGACATGTGGGACACGGGATACGGACACCCACTGCATGCCACTGCACGTGTGGGGACACGCGCTCAGGGACACGCGGGACGCGGGACACGGACACGCACCGCGCGCCACCGCGCCTGCGGGGACACGCGCTCAGGGACACGCGGGACACGCGGGACGCGGGACACGGACACACACCGCGCGCCACCGCGCCTGCGGGGACACGCGCTCAGGGACACGCGGGACACGCGGGACGCGGGACACGGACACGCACCGCGCGCCGCCGCGCCCCGCTTGTGGCGGTCGAGGATGAGGCCGTTCCAGGGCGCGAAGAGCACGCCGCTGAGCTGCACGAAGGCGAAGGCGTTGGTGTAGCGGCTCACTGCGGGGGCACGGTGAGGGCGGGCGCGCGGGCGCGCGGCATCCCCGCGGCGTCCCCGGCCCCGCGGCGCGGCCCGTACCCAGGGCGAGGTCCCCGCGCGCCAGGTGCTCCAGCAGCGGGTTGAGCGTGCCGATGAAGAGGTAGTGGCGCAGCTGCATGCAGGAGAGCCACGCCACGTGCCACGCGAAGAGCCGCGAGCGCACGCAGCGCCCGAACGGCGGCCCCGCGTCACCGCCTGCGGGGCGGGGCGGGGCTCAGCGCGGGACACGCCCCCCGCGCCGAGGACACGCCCACCTCTCATTTGCATGGCCACACCCCCTCCGTGCAAAAGAAGCCGTGCTGTTTGCATGCCCCATTCAAACACATCGTGCTCTGTTAACACCCCCTGCGACACACCCACGTGAATCTCTAGCCACGCCCACCCCTTTGGGCACACCCCCTGTTCTATCTGCATAGCCACACCCACTCCCGATGCACACACACACCCCCGCACCATTTGCATAACCACGCCCACGCCCCTTGAGCACCCCGGTTCAATGGCCACGCCCACACACCCCCGGACACGCCCACATTCTATTTGCATAACCACTCCCACTTCTCTTCTATTTGCATAGTCAAATCAACCCCACGTGTTCTATTTACATAACCACGCCCACATGGGGGGAACAGACACCTTCTATTTGCATAGCCACACCCCCTTGGTTCAAACACGCCCACCGCACATGACACACCCACATATATTTCAATGGCCACGCCCACTCCCTTGGCACCCGTTCCATTTACATAACCACACCCGTGTTATATTTGCATAGCCACACCCCCTCACCATTATACAGAGCCCTGATTTGCGTAGCCACACCCACCCTCCATACAGACCCCGCCCCCTCACACCCTACCCGCCTGCTAGCCCCGCCCCATAGGGACACGCCCCTCCCCGCCCTCTCCTTGTCCCCGCCCCCGTGCCCGGTGCCGGTGCTCACCCTTGGGCGCAGGGCCGAGGGGCGCGGGCTCCAGCGGGGCGTCCTCGGGGCCGCCGTCGTCGTCGCGCGGCGGCGGCGGCCGCTTCTCCTCGTAGGTGCGGTAGGAGCGGGAGCGGGATGGGCAGCGCAGGCTGCGGCCGGCACCGCCGTGAGCGGGACCCGCCACGCGCCCCCCCGGCGCCCCCCGCGCGCGCCCCCTCACCCGTAGTCGTAGGCGGCGGGCAGCGGGTAGGGGATGCGGCGCCGCGGCATGAGGAAGAGCGTGCGCAGCACGTGCCAGGCGCTGCAGCCCGCCATGAAGAGGAACATGGCCCGCAGCGGCAGCCCCCGCTCGTAGAGCACCTGCGGGGCCGCCATGAGCCCCACGGCCCCGCGACGGCCCCGCACACGCTGGCGGCCCCATCCCGTGCCCGTGTGTGCGCCCCTTCCCAGCCCCGTCCCCCATCCTTGACCCGGCCGCGTCATCATCCATGTCCCCCATCCATGTTCCCCATCCATATCTGCAATCCATGCCCCTATCTGTGCCCTTTCCCAGACTCGTCCCCCATCCTTGACCTGGCCACTTCACTATCCATGTCCCCCATCCATGTCCCCCATCCATATCTCCAATCCATGCCCCTATCCATGTCCCCAGCCATGTTCCCCATCCTTACCCCTAGCCTTGGCCCCTATCCATGTCCCCCATCCATATCTCCAATCCGTGCCTCTATCTGTATCCCCAACCATGTTCCCAGCCATGTCACCAGCCCTGCCCCTATCCGTGTCCCCCATCCATATATCGAATCCATGCATCTCCAATCCCCTTCCATGTCCCCCACCAATGTGTCCAGCTACCAACGATGCCACCAACACATTGATGCCCAATCGATGCCACCAACCATATCCTCCATCCATGTTCCTGGCCATGCCGCCAGCCATGTCCCCATCTGTTCCCCCAGCCATGTCCCCAGCCATGTCCTTCAGCTGTGTCCCCATCCGCATTCCCTGCCACGCTGCCAACCGCGGCACGCCTGACGTTCCCCAGATATGCCGCAATCCTCGTGCCCAGCCGTGCGCCCTGCCCTGTCCCCCATCAACATCTCCAGCTACACCCCAGTCCATGACATGCCCACCGCCCGTGCCCACCTTGATGATGAGGAAGATGGCAGAGGAGGAGTCGAAGGCCCCGTTGTAGAGCGTGATGATGACGGAGCGGTACTTCCCGAAGAGGTTGCCCACCTGGCACAGCGAGGCCCCCCGTGAGCGCCCCGGTGCCGTTGGGACAGCCCGGTAGGGGGGCACAGCCCCCGCGCCCCTCACCTGCATGTTGGTGAGGATGAGGAGGATGCCGCCCACCGACAGCAGCGACATGGCCGGGAAGAGCAGGACGGCAGAGCCTGGGCACACGGGGATGAGCGGGGGCCCGGGGGGCCGCCGTGGGGCAGGGGCGAGCGAGGGGCCCCCTCGAGGGGGTCTCACCTGGGGTGGAAAAGGCGACGAGCAGGGTGCCGGTGGCGTAGAAGGAGCTGCAGAGGCGGGCGGTGGTGACGCGGGGACGCAGCGGGGACGCGCCGCCGCCCCCGGGGTCCCTCGGATTGGCGCCCCATGGCATCCATCCCTCCCATGGGCATCTAGGGGGCTGGGGGGGCCCCTCAGGTTGGGGGGCCCCGGGGGACATGGAGGAGCACGGTGGGTCCATGGGAGGTGCTGGCCATGGGTCGGCCCTCCATGGACATGCTGGAACTATTGGGGACACGGATGAACCCAAGGGACAGCGGAGGGGCCCGGGTGCTCCCATCCCGTGGGGCAGGTCCCACCCTGCCTGGGCGCCCTGATAAAGCCCCTGCGGGCGATAGTGGCGCCCCGCGGGTGGCCCCGCTCCCCGGCCCGCTCACATGGCGATCAGGCGGGCCACGGTGGTGCCGAAGCGGTCGAAGATGTAGCCCATGGGGAAGGTCATGAAGTTGTTCATGAAGGAGCCGATGGTGAAGACGAGGGAGAACTGCTCATTCTGCTTGCTGCAGTCTGCAAGGCAGTGACGAGCGGCACATGGGGACACCGGGGACACGGGACACCAGGGACATGGAGTATCACAGGCCATGGGGATAAGTGGGGACATGGGTCTGGGACACCAGGGACACGGGACATCCCAGACCACCAAGGGATGGACAGCAGGGACAAGGGACACAGATCACAAGGCAGCAGGGACAAGGCCATCACAGCCCACCGGGACAGCAGCAACGTGGGGTATCACAGGTCACGGGGACAATGGGGATGCACGTCTAGGAAACCAGGGACATGGGATATCACAGGTCGCGAGGACAGTGGAGACCCAGGTCTACGATAGCAGGGACAGGAGGGACAGGAGAGACCAGAGCTAGCGTAGGGCACGGAGGCAGCAGGTCCAGGGGCCACCAGGAGGGAGAAGCCCCGGGCCTGGGGCAGCAGGGACAGGGCGAGGGACGAGGCGTGGGGCCGGCGGGGACGTCCTACCGAGGAGCTCGGTGCCATTGGGTCCGGGGCCGGGCAGGCAGAGATCCTGGAAGTAGCCGAGATCCTTGAGCACGTAGACGAGGGAGGCCCAGCCGAAGATGATGCCGCAGAAGGCGCCGCACTCGAGCAGCCCCGTGAGCAGCGTGGCCAGGCGCTTGGGCAGCCCCGCGCCGCCCGCCGTCGCGCTCGCCGGGCCTGCGGGGACGGCGCCGTGTCACTCCGCGACCCCCGTCCCGTCCCGTCCCGCTGCCCGCACGCACCCACCCGGCTCGCGGCGCCGCGCGCACCCGTCCCCGCCATCGCCATCGCGCGCGGCCCCTAATGAGGCGGGCGCGCGCGCGCCGGGCGCTCCTCGCCAGCCCAGGGCCTTATCGCGCGGGGCCACCCCGTGTCCCTCGCCCCCGTGCGCCTTGTAATGACTCCTAATGAGGCCCCGGGGGCCGGCCGCGCTCGGCTAATGATTAACCCGGGCACCGCTGGGTGTTTATCCAGGGCCACGCTATCTTTAGCTCGCGGCCGCAAAGCCTCTCACCCTGGAGAGCGAGCCGCGCGCCTCGTGGGGATTCTCCGCTGTCTGCTATGGGGTTGAGCTCAGGCGGGAGAGGGGAGCAAAGCGGAGGGGTCCCGGCCTGGCCCTGGCGAGCCCGTTGCACAGCATGCCGGGGGACTTTGGGCCCTGATTCGGGTGCCCTGGGTGCAGGGGGCAGGGGGTGGGAGCCGGGGAGCGGCACAGCCCCGTGGCCGCGGGGGCAAAAGTGCTGATGCAGCACGTGGGGCAAGCGAGCGAGGCCCCGACCCCGCAAGGGGGGACTTTGCCCTCGCACATGCATGTGCACACACGTGCCTGGGGGCAGTGCCCCCCACCCCTATCCCCCACGTGAGGCGGGCACGGAGGCATCCGTGGGGGATCCCAGATGTCCCGCACGCGGCAGTGGGGCCAGGCCCGGCCGTACCCCGCAGGGCGGATGCGGCGGGGCCCGTAGGGCCGTGCCCGGCTGCGCTTGGCTGCTCCTGGCGAGCGCGGACGTGCTGGGGCGGGAGGAGCGGGAGGAAGTGGCGAGCGGGACACGGCAGCGCCGCGGCTGCGCACCCAAACCCCGCGCTGGGGCTGCCGGGACTGCCGGGGGTGCCGGGCCCCGGGTAGGGCAGCCCTGCGGTCAAGGCCCCGTGCCCAGCTCACGGCCCCCAGGTCACCCCACATCCCAGTGCCCGGGTCACCTAAACACCAGCCCCTAGGGCACCCTATAGCTTGGCTCCTCAGCCGGCCCACACCCCAGCCCTCCGGCTACACTGTAGTCCAGCGCTCCCGGGTCATCCTAAATGCCAGCTCCCGTATCCCCCAGCCTCCAGCTACTCTGTAACCCGGCCCCCTTGTCACCTATATCGAGGGTCACCCTTTATCCCAGCTCCTTGGCTTCCCTAAATCCCAGCTCCCTGGCTTCCCTGTATCCCAGCCCTCTGGCTACGCTGTATCCCTGTCCCCAAGGCACCCTATATTCCCTCCGCCGGTATATTTCCTCCTATATCCCCACCTTCTGGCCATGTGCTATCTCCGCTCCGCGCTCTTCCTATATCCCGCCTCCAGGCCGCCCGGGATCCCCGCGCCCTGCTCACCCTATCTCCGGGCCCCGGGGCCATCCTAGAGCCCCGGCCCCCAGCGCGGCCCCCCCGGCCCGATCCCCC
>NW_020455479.1:735234-736379 GCF_003342845.1 Nothoprocta perdicaria
CCCTCGGTCCGTCCATCCGTCCCGGTCCCGGTGCCGCGTCCCACCGCGCGCCCGCCTCTCCACGTGGCCGCCTCTCCGCGGCCCCGCGCCCGCTCCCGAGCCCGCCCGACCCGTCCAACCCGTCCCGCCGGAACCGGGCGCGCGGCCCGTGCCCCGTTGGCGAGCAGGGCACCGCTGCCGGATGCCCACGCGGGTCCCCTGCCCCACACAGCCCCTAGGCGAGTGCGGGCCATCGCGGGGCACCCCGTGGGGGGGGGCAGCGGGCGGATGGCGGCCCCCCCGCTCCCGGAGCGGGGCCGGTGCCGCCCGCGACGCCCACCGCTCGGCGCCGGCGTCTGCCTCTCCAGCTTGTGGTATTTCGCTCGCCGGGAGCCGCGCCGGAGGCAGCGCCGCAAACACAGCGGCTGCCAGATTGTGCCGCCGCAGCCTGGCACGCGCCCGCGCCGCAGCCCCGGCCCACGCGGGACGCGCCGTGGGGTGCGCGGCGCCGCGCGGGGCAGCGCAGCGCAGCTACCATGGACAGCGCCCCGGCTGCCCTGCGGCCCCGCGTGGGGCTGCTTGCGGTGGTGGTGGGGGCGCTGCTGCGCCCCACTGGTGTAGCCTCCCCCCGGGACTCACTCGTGTTTCCCCGTGGGTGGGTGACGCTGCCCGTGGGCCGCGTGGGTAGGTGCCCCGCGCGGCCAGCGGGTCCCAGGTGGGCATCGCTCCCACGTGGGTTCCCTCTGCTCCTCGCACACACCCGTCCCCTGCGGGCTCAGCCCACGCGTGGGTGCAGGTGTCTCCAGTGGGCCCCTCCTCGTGGGTTCCGAGCGCGCAGCGGCGCGCGGATCCCCCTCGGGGCACCCCCCCCTCCCGACAACTCCCGTCGAGGCCCCCCACGAGCGGCATTTCCCCGTCTCCAGTGGGCTCCCGTGTCCCACGTGGGAGCCCCGCGGTGCGTCCCGCGCCGCTCAGGGACCCCCCAGCGTTCTGCTCCCCGCGTCCCGAGGACCCCCTCGCGCACAGCCGCGTCCCGCGTGGACACCCGGCGTGGGAGCCGCGTCCCGCGAAGGGTTAAGCGGCGGGGCCGGCAGCGGGGGGCGGAGCGCGGCCGCCCCGGGATAAGGCGGCGGCGCCGGGCTCGGCTCAGACCCTCCGGGAGCCGC
>NW_020455479.1:737496-739675 GCF_003342845.1 Nothoprocta perdicaria
CCCACCCGCGGGGGTCCCGGGGCGGCCTGGCCCCTATGGGGCGGCCGGAGCCCCCGCGGGTCCCTGGGGTGGGGGCAGCCCCGGCGGCTCTGCAAGGTGCCCGAGGAGGGGGGATGAGGTGCTTGGAGGGCTCCTTGGGGTGCGCAGCCCCACGGGGCGGTTGGCACCCTAGGGTGCTCTTGGGGTGCACGTGGAGAGTGCACCTGGCCACAGGGAGCTCCTCGGGGTGCCCCGAGCCACGGGCTGCGCCCTGGAGAGCTCCTTGGGGCGCATGGCCCATGGACAGAGATGGAGGGGAGGGTGGGCATCGGCTTGCAGAGCTCCCCAGCTCCATGGGGCACCCATATGGGGCTCCTTGGGGTGCCCAGCCCCATGGGGTGGTGAGAGCCCTGAGGCACCTCAGGGTTCCCATCCTGATGGGGCTCCTCAGGCTGACCAGCCCCATGGGCATCCACGTGGGGCTCCTGGGGGTACCCATGGAGTATCAATAGCATGGAGATGCTCCTGTGGGTGCCAATCCCATAGGGTGGCCAGTGCCTTGGGGTGCTCCTCAGGGTTCCTATCCGTGTGGGGCTCCTTGGGGTACCCATGGAGTATCAATGTCACGGAGATGCTGCTGTGGGTGCCCATCCCCATGGAGTGGCCAGCGCCTTGGGGTGCTCCTGGGGGTGCCCGTCCCCATGGGGCTCCTTATGAGGCCCCACGGGGCACCCGCGCGGGGCCCGGTGCCCGGTCCGCGTGCCCCACTGACGTGCCCCTGTGCCCGCAGGCCGGCGGCTGGCGGCCCTGCTGCTGGCGGCGCTGGCGTGGGTGCCCGGCGCGGCGCCCGCCTGCCCCGCGCTCTGCACGTGCTACGTCTCGCCGCCCACCGTGAGCTGCCAGGCCAGCAACCTGTCGGCGGTGCCCGCGGGGCTGCCGCCCGGCGCCCGCCGCCTCTTCCTGCAGAACAACGTCATCGCGGCGCTGCGGGCCGGCGCCTTCGGGCCCAGCACCGTCACCCTCTGGCTCTACTCCAACAACATCTCCTCCATCCAGCCGGGCACCTTCCGCCACCTGCCCGCCCTCGAGGAGCTCGACCTGGGCGACAACCCGCACCTGCGGGCCCTGGCGCCCGACACCTTCCACGGCCTGCGGCGCCTGCAGGCCCTGCACCTCTACCGGTGCCGCCTGGCCAGCCTGCCCAGCGCCATCTTCCGCGGCCTCCACAGCCTCCAGTACCTCTACCTGCAGGAGAACGGGCTGCTCTACCTCCAGGTGCGGGCACGGGGGCACCCGGATGGGCGGGTGTGGGGCAGGGGGTGTCCGTGGGGCAGGGATGAGATGCCCGTGGGGCGAGGGAGCCGGGTGTCTCCTTTGGGCAGGTCGCATGGGGCAGGGGGATGAGGGATGATCACGGAGATCATCATGGAGATGACACCCTCAGGACAAGGCGCACAGGGATACAGGGGGAATCCATGGGAGCTGGGGAGGACGCTCCCGGAGCAGGGATGCAGGAGGGTGCAGGGAAGCCGGGATGCAGGGCGAGACCTGCAGGGCAGGGGGACGTGTGTGGAGCAGAGGTGCAGGGGGTGCAGGCGTGGGGAACAAGGAGGCAGGAGGATGCGCAGGAGCAGGGATGCAGGAGGAGACCCACGGGCAGGACTGCAGGAGCAGGGATGCAGAGGGATGTGCATGGAACAGGGGATGTCCATGGGCCTGGTCCATGGGGCAGGGCTGCAGGGGGACATATGTGGGGCAGGGGATGCCCGTGGTGCCCGTGCCCACGGTGCCGTCTCTCTCTCTCTCTGTCCCGGCGACGCAGGACGACCTCTTTGCCGACCTGGCCAACCTGAGCCACCTCTTCCTGCACGGCAACCGGGTGCGGGCGCTGTCCGAGGGCGTCTTCCGCGGGCTGGCGAGCCTGGACCGCCTGCTGCTGCACGCCAACCGGCTGGCGGCCGTGCACCGGCGCGCCTTCCGCGGCCTCGCGCGCCTCACCATCCTCTACCTGTTCAACAACAGCCTGGCGGCGCTGCCGGGGGACCCGCTGGCCGCGCTGCCCGCGCTGCAGTTCCTGCGCCTCAACGCCAACCCCTGGGCGTGCGACTGCCGCGCGCGCCCGCTCTGGGCCTGGTTCCGCCGCACGCGCGTCTCCAGCTCGCCCGTGCTCTGCGCCAGCCCGCCGCAGCGCCGCGGCACC
>NW_020455479.1:742656-744658 GCF_003342845.1 Nothoprocta perdicaria
GGGGTCCCCGTGTCCCCTCGTGTCCCCACGGCCCCGTTCAGGGGGTCCCTGTCCCGCCGTGTCCCCTCCACGTCCCCCCCTGCTCTGTCCGGGAGGGTCCTTGTCCCCCATGTGCCCCCATGTCCCCCTTGTCCCCTCGCTCCTCCCCAGGGGTCCCCGTGTCCCCCCCGGCCCCCTGGCCCTGTCCGCGCGCCCCCCGTGCCCTCATGTCCCCCGCGTCCCCCCGTGTCCGTGTCCTGGGGTGTCACTCGTGTCCCTGCCCCGGTGTCCGTGTCCCCTCTGCCTCCCCATACGCTGGGGCCCTGGTGCCCTCGCGTCCCCGTGCCCCCCCATGTCCCCAGTGTCCCCTCGGCGTCCTGCACCCCTGCCCTTGACGTGTCCCCATCCACGTCTCCATGTCCGTCCCCATGTCCCCATGTCCCCATCCCCATGTCCTCATGTCTGTCCCCATCCCCATGTCCCTGTCCCCATCCCCATGTTCCCACATCCGTCCCTGTCCCCATGTCCTCCTCTCCGTCCCCATGTCCCTGTTCCCATGTCCCTATATCTGTCCCTGTCCCGATGTCCTCATGTCCGTCCCTGTGCCCATCCCCATGTCCCCACGTCCATCTCCGTCCCCATGTCCTCCTGTCCATCCCCATGTCCCTATATTGTGTCCCCGTCCCCATGTCCTTCTATCCGTCCCCGTGTCCCCGTCCCATTGTCCACATGTCTATCCCCGTCCCCATGTCCTCCTGCCTGTCCCCATGTCCCTGTCCCCATGTCCCCATGTCTGTCCCCGTCCCCATGTCCTCCTGCCCGTCCCCGTGTCCCCGTCCCATTGTCCCCGTGTCCCCACGCCTTCCCGCCCCCAGCCCGGCCCCCCGGCCTGAATGAAAGGGGCACCTGTTGCTGCGGGTAAAAATAGGCAGCGCCGGCGGCACCGCGCGGCACCAGCGCCCGTGAGCGGGGCCGGGCTCTGGGGGGCACCCTGTGGGGCTGGGGGCATCGGGGGGTGTGGGGCTGGGGCACTGTGTGGGGCGGGGGGCGGAGATGGAGTGGGGGTGCAGTTGTGGGGCTGGGGCAGGGTCTGCCATGGGGGTCAGGGCTGGGGACTGTGGGGCAGGGGCTGCCGTGGGGCAGCATGTGGGGCGGGAACCGTGGGGCTGAGGCCACCATGGGGAGCAGTGGGGGCCGGGGGCCATGGGGCTGTGCCCCCCGTGACCCGCCCCGCGGGTGCCCTCGTCCCCCAGAGCCACCACCGAGGCCATGGAGACCGAGGGAGCCGCCCAGCCCCCCGCCCGCCCCACGGCCCAGGAGGGCGGCGACGTGGGGCGCCCCACGGCTGCCCCCCAGGGAGAGGGGCATGCTGGGAGCGAGGCCGAAGCAGCAAAGGATGCTGGGAGCGAGGCCCAGGGAGCAAAGGATGCTGGGAGCGAGGCCCAGGCCCAGGCCCAGGGAGCAGGGCATGCTGGGAGCGAGGCCCAGGGAGCAGGGCATGCTGGGAGTGGTGGCACCAAGGAAGCAAAGGATGCTGGGAGCGAGGCCTTGGGAGCAGAGGATGCTGGGAGCAACGCCCAAGCTGAGGCAGCAGAGGATGCTGGGAGCGAGGCCCAGGACGCAGAGGATGCTGGGAGTGAGGTCAAGACCAGGGCCCCAGAGGATGCTGGGAGTGAGGCCCAGGACACAGAGGATGCTGGGAGTGAGGCCCAGGACACAGAGGATGCTGGGAGTGAGGCCCAGGATGCAAAGGATGCTGGGAGTGAGGCCCAGGCCAAGGGAGCAGAGGATGCTGGGAGCAAGGCCCAGGACGCAAAGGATGCTGGGAGTGAGGCCAAGACCAGTGCCGCAGAGGATGCTGGGAATGGGGCCCAGTCTGAGGCCAAGGGAGCAGAGGCTGCTGGGAGCGAGGCCGCGGCCGCAGGGGCTGCTGGGAGCGAGGCAGCAGCAATGGAGGCCGCCAGCGCCGCGGGGCCTGGGCCGGCGCCCGAGCCCCCCGGGGAGCGGCAGGTGCCGGCAGGGC
>NW_020455479.1:745270-748574 GCF_003342845.1 Nothoprocta perdicaria
GTGTTGGGCAGTGTGGGGCAGTGTTGGGCAGTGTGGGGCAGTGTCGGGCGGTGTGGGGCGGTGTGCGGCAGTGTCGGATGGTGTGGGGCGGTGTCAGGCGGTGTGGGGTGGTGTGGGGCAGTATGGGGTGGTGTGCGGCAGTGTGGGGCGGTGTGGGGCAGTGTGGGGCAGTGTGGGGCAGTGTCGGATGGTGTGGGGCGGTGTGGGGCGGTGTGGGGCGGTGGTCACAGTGCCCCGCACCCCCAGGCCCGGCCGGTGCCCACGTGGCGGCAGGACGAGGACGACGAGGACGAGCTGTGGCCCGAGTTCCCCCCCGCCAGCCCCACGTCTCCCGTGACCCCCACGAGCCCCACGGCGCCCGCGGCCCCCACCCGTGAGCGCTGCGTGGGGCAGGGTGGGCACCGCGGTGCCCCGCGCCAGGGACCCCCGGCGCCCCACACGATCCTCCTGGCACCCCCCATAGCTGCCCCGTCCCCTTGGGGGCCCCTGTTGCTCCCCCAGGTCCCCTATAGCTGCCCCATGCCCTCGGGGACCCCCTGCGGGTGCCCCACGCTGTGGGTTGGGGTGCCCCCCACCCGCGGGTGCCCCACGGCGGCCCTGACGCCTCTGCTCTCCCCACAGGCGGCAGCGCCGCGCGCTCGGGGGGCAGCCAGAGGTGAGTGCTGGCCCGGCCCCACGGGCACCCCGCGGCCCCAGCCCCTGCCCCACGGCCTCCCCCGAGCCCTAGCCCCACAGCTGCCACCCCATGGCTGCCACCCGCCTGCCCTCGTCCCCCTGGGTGCCACCAAACGGCCTGTGCCCCATGGCCGGCACCCCACGTCTGTGCCCCCTGCCCCATATCCTATGGCTGCTGCCCCACGGCTGCCCCCGCCCCACGGCGGCTCTGTGCCCACAGCAGGGCGGCCGTGGGGCGGGCGCCCGCACGCGGCCCGGCCAGGGGGCGCAGCGCCATCTTGGAGATGTTCGGAGGGTGAGTGGGGCCGGGGCGCGACAGCCAATGGGGAGCCGCCGCGGGGGCTGCCGGCCAATGAGGGGCCTGAGATGCATGGGCAGGGAGCGCTGGGCCAATGGGGAGTTGCCTGGGGGCAGCAGTTGGCCAATGGGGAATCGCTGTGGGGGGAGCCAATGGGGAGCTGCGTGGGGGGAACCAAGGACCAATGGGGAGGTGCTGGGGGGCTCCCAGGACCAATGGGGAGACGCTGGGGGAGCAGGGGCCAATGGGGAGCCCACAGGGTGGCGGGAAATGAGCCAATGGGAGGATGTGGCAGGAGTGACTGGCCAATGGGGAGCCCCGGGGGAGGGAAACAGGAGCCAATGGGGAGCTGCTGGGGACCTGGAGCCAATGGGGAGACAGTGGGGGACCTGTGGGCCAATGGGGAGGAAGTGGGGGACCTGTGGGCCAATGGGGAGGCGGAGAGGGACTCATGGGCCAATGGGGAGCTGCTGGGGACCTGGAGCCAATGGGGAGACAGTGGGGGACCTGTGGGCCAATGGGGAGGAAGTGGGGGACCTGTGGGCCAATGGGGAGGCGGAGAGGGACTCATGGGCCAATGGGGAGCTGCTGGGGACCTGGGAGCCAATGGGGAGACAATGGGGATGCCGTGGGCCAATGGGGAGGCAGCGGGGGCCAACAGGGAGCCAATGGGGAGGCAGTGGGGCGGGGCTGTGTGGGGCCGGGCGGCGCCGTGGGGCGGCCCCAGCGGTTCGGGGCGCAGGGCGGCGCAGGGGCCGGGGCCGCGCGTGGGCCGCGCCGCCTCCGCCAAGGCCCTGCTGCTGGAGTGGTGCCGCGCCCGGACCCGCCGCTACGAGGTGCGCGCCGCGCCGGGGCGCGCGGGGTGGGACGCGATGCGCGGGGACGGCACGCGTGGCGACGGGACATGCGGGAACGGGATACAGGACGCGAGGATGCGACACGCAGGGATGGGACACGCGGGGCACCCGGCACGCGGGGACGGGACACGGGGCGGGTGAGACACGGGGTGATGTGAACGGCGGGAATGCGACACACGGCACGGCGTGACACCCGGGGGACGTGACACCCGGGGGGATGTCACACCCGGGGGAGGTGACACGTGGGGCCGTGGGGCACGGCGGGGGCCCCGTCCCCGACACGCGTCCCCCCCCGCAGCACGTGGACATCCAGAACTTCTCGTCGAGCTGGGCGTCGGGGCTGGCCTTCTGCGCGCTCGTGCACAGCTTCTTCCCCGACGCCTTCGAGTACGGCGCGCTGGCGCCGCGCGAGCGCCGCCACAACCTGGCGCTGGCCTTCGCCACCGCCGAGTGAGTGCCCGCCCGCCCCGCCGCGCCCGCCCCATAGCCCCCCGGCGCCCGCCCCACGCGTGCCCCCGCCGCAGGGAGCGCGCCGGCTGCGCCCCGCTGCTCGACGTGGACGACCTGCTGCGCCTGCGCGTGCCCGACGCCAAGTGCGTCTACACGTACGTGCAGGAGCTCTACCGCAGCCTCGTGGCCAAGGGGCTCGTGCGCACCAAGCCGCGCTGAGCCCGGCCCCACAAGTAAAGCGCGGCCCTGACTCTGGCACTCGTGGGGCTTTACTGGGGGCGGCGCTCGGCGTGGCGCCGCGCGTGCTCCTCGGCGCGCTGCCCGAAGCGCCGCGGCTCGGCCGCCAGCTCGCGCGCCAGCTCCGGCCGCAGCGCGCCGGCCGCGCCGGGCGTCTCCAGCAGCAGCAGCAGCTCCTCGAGCACTGCGGGGAGACGCGGGGTCAGTGTGGGGCGGGCGGGCGTGTGGGGACCCCCTCCCGCCCCACACGCACCCTGCAGGGCGGTGACGTGGGGCGCCCAGCGCTCGGGCGACGTCAGGGGCTGGCACACGCGCCCGTCGGCGCCCACGGCCGGGTGGCGGATGGGCGTGCGCAGGGTGACGCGCGGCGGCGCCAGCGGGTGCCGCGGCGAGAAGCGCAGCTCGAAGCGGAAGGCGCCCGCGCTGTAGGGCGGCTGCTCCTGCGCCCGCGGGCGCCTCAGCCCGGCGCCCCCCGGGCACCCAGCCTGGCACCCACAGGGAGCCGCGCACGGGGGAGCCCCCCCACCCACACCCTGGGGACACCCGAGAGGCCCCAGGGACACCCCGTTACCCTCCAAGAGACCCCAGGGACACCCCATTAACCCCAACAAATGAGACCCCCAGTGACACCCCCCTGGATGAGACCCCCAGGGGAACCCCATTATCCCCAAATGAGGCCCCCGGTGACAGACACCCCATTACCCCCATGAATGAGCCCCCCAGTGACACCCCGTTAAACCCTGGATGAGCCCCCCAGTGACACCCCATCGCCCCCCTGAGAGAACCC
>NW_020455479.1:749070-750902 GCF_003342845.1 Nothoprocta perdicaria
CGGGCAGCAGGAGCCCCTCCCAGCAGAGGAGGCCGCCCCCCAGCGGCCGCAGCTCCCGCACCCCGCGGCAGCCCCGCGCCTCCTGCAGCTCCTGCGGGTGGGCGGGGCCGTGGGCGGGGCCTCCACGGACACGCCCACGCGGGGCGGGGCTTGGGCCGCCCGGCCCCGACGGGGCGGCCCCGGCCGGGAAGCGAAACTGCCGCTCCCGGCGGGGCTCGGCCCCGGCCTCTGCCCCCGGCACCGCCACACCCGGTACCGGCAGCCCCGCAACCCGGTACCGGCACCCCCAGAGCCTGGTACCGGCATCCGCCCTGGTACTGACACCTCCCAGAACCCGGTACCGGCACCCCTGTCCCGGTTCCAGCACTCCCCAGAACCTGGTACCAGCACCCGCACCCCGGTACCGGCACCCCCAGAACCCGGTACCGCCATCCCTCCCTCGGTACCGGCACTCCCACAACCCGCTGCCATCACGCCCGCCCCGGTACCGGCACCCCCAGCCTTGAGAGCGCCCCGAGCACAACCCCAACCCCGGTACCGGCGCCGCCGCACCCCGGTACCGGCGCCCCTTGCACCCTGCCACCGGCACCCTCATGCCACCGCTGGCAGCGGGTGGGACGTGCCGGTACCGCCGCCGCCGCCGGGCGGGCCCCCGAACCGGCCCAGCGCCCCGAGCGGAGCCCACCTTGGCCAGCCTCCTGTTGAGGTCCATGGCCCGGCCCGCCCGCGGCTCTCCTGGGCGGGGCCACGCGCAGGCCACGCCCCGTGGGCGGGGCGCTTGGCTCCAGCCCCGCCCCGAGCACCGAGGGGTGGGGGTGACTTGGCCATGGGCTCCCCCGTGGGCTCCCGGGGCTCACAGGCACGGGTGGGTTGAGGGGCCCGACCTCGTGCCCGTGTCCCGCAGGCTGGGGAAGCTCCTTGGAGGCGCTTGGAGCCCCACCAGCCCCCCGGGGTGTCCAGGGCCCTCCCGGGCGTGGGGCGGGAGGGCAGTGGGGACTGTGCCCACAAGTTGGGACTGTTCCCCCAAGCCCTCGTGCCCGGGCCCATGGAGAGGAGGAGCTGCGGCAGCCAGACCCACACGTGGCCCTGGGGCAGCGACTGGTGGCACTGGGGGTGTTGGGGGTCAGCAGGGAGCGCCTGGGGCCGGGGGTTCTCCGGGTGGGTGCCACCCCGCGCACCCCGCCTGGGGGCTGCTTTGCAACGCGAGGTTGTTGACCCTGCTGCTGCCCTGGTCCCTGCTCCGTGACCGTGTGGTGCCAGCCCTGGAGCGCGGGGACGCTGGACACGGCCGCCCCACGCGGGTGACAGAGAAAGGAGCCCCCTGGCCCAGGCCACCCCTGGGGTGTCACAGCACCCGGGCCTCCCTCCAAGGCTCTTGGGGGTCATGGAGACAAGGGTGGGGAGCAGGAGACTGAGGGGCTAAACTGTCCATTGTCCCCACAGCGCCCACAGAGACGGGGCAGTTGAGGGGCTAGAGTGCCCGTTGTCCCCACAGCGCCCATAGAGAAGGGGCAGTTGAGGGGCTAGAGTGCCCGTTGTCCCCACAGCGCCCATAGAGACGGTGCAGGTGAGGGGCTAAATTGCCCCTTGTCCCCACAGCACCCATAGAGACGGGGCAGTTGAGGGGCTAGAGTGCCCCTTGTCCCCACAGCGCCCAYAGAGACGGGGCAGTTGAGGGGCTAAATTGCCCCTTGTCCCCACAGCGCCCATAGAGAGGGGGCAGTTGAGGGGCTAGAGTGCCCCTTGTCCCCACAGCGCCCATAGAGACGGGGCAGTTGAGGGGCTAAATTGCCCCTTGTCCCCACAGCACCCATAGAGACGGGGCAGTTGAG
>NW_020455479.1:751507-760278 GCF_003342845.1 Nothoprocta perdicaria
GTCCCCACAGCACCCATAGAGACGGGGCAGTTGAGAGGCTAAATTGCCCCTTGTCCCCACAGCGCCCATAGAGACGGGGCAGTTGAGGGGCTAAACTGCCCCTTGTCCCCACAGTGCGCAGAGAAACGGGGCAGTTGAGGGGCTAAATTGCCCCTTGTCCCCACAGTGCCCATAGAGACGGGGCAGTTGAGGGGCTAAATTGCCCCTTGTCCCCACAGCGCCCATAGAGAGGGGGCAGTGCCCCTGTCCCCCCAGGCCCGGGCTGGGCAGTGTAGGGCCCCGGGGGGCTCCGGCGCAGGCCCCTCCTCCCGGCGCAGAGCCCTCCCCGCGGCCGCCCGGCTGATTTCCAGGAAGCCTCCGGCCAGCCGCCCTGCTGAACTGTCACCCGCCGGGGCCGCCCACTTCCCCCGGTGCCCCCGCGGACACACAGGGCGCCGAGCGGCCGCCGGGCACTCGGGCGCACCCGGGGACCTCCTGCCCCTTGCACCCAGCTGCGGCGCCCACCATGAAGCTCTTGCTGCCCCTACTGTGCTTGGCCACCGTGGCCGTGGCACCCGTCACCCCGGTAAGTGCTGGCCACGGGCAGGGGCACCTCAGGGCCTGCCCCGCGTGCGTCCCTGGGACACCCTCGCCCAGGTGCCTTCACCCAGGGGCCCACGCTGGAGTCCTCCTCCCCTCTTGCCCTTCCTCTGATCAAACTGCAGAGGCTGCAGCTGGTGCCATCTCCTGCCAACCGCCTGAGCGCAGGGGAGGACGCGGGTGGGATGAGCTCCCCCGTGCCCAGGAGCCATGCCCACCCCAAGGCGGTGCCCAGCTGGGCTGCAGAGCAGAATGTCATAGAGATCTCCAGGCTGGGCATGGAGGGGGTCACGAGGACAACGAGCCCATCTCTACCTGGCACCGATGCCCTTCTGGAAGGAGCACCCAGCCTGGCTGCAGAGCAGAACATCATAGAGAGCTCCAGGCTGGGCACGGAGAGGGGCATGGGGACAACGAGCCCATCTCTGCCCGGCACTGATGCCCCTCTGGAAGTGGCGCCCAGCCTGGCTGCAGAGCAGAACTTCACGGAGAGCCCCGGGCTGGACGCTGAGGTGGCCATGGGGACAACGAGCCCATCTCTGCCTGGCACCGATGCCCCTCTGGAAGCGGCGCCCAGGCTGGCTGCAGAGCAGAACTTCACGGAGAGCCCCGGGCTGGACGCTGAGGTGGCCATGGGGACAACGAGCCCATCTCTGCCTGGCACCGATGCCCCTCTGGAAGCGGCGCCCAGGCTGGCTGCAGAGCAGAACTTCACGGAGAGCCCCGGGCTGGACGCTGAGGTGGCCATGGGGACAGGCAGCAGCAGCCCCGTCCCCGCAGAGCCCCAGGGGCTCCCTGAGCACACAGCAGCCAACGGCACCACGGCGGCACCCGTGCCCAGCACCACCGAGGGGCCCGGCAGTGCCCTCAGCACCACCGCCCCGCCGTGCCCGGAGGACGAGGAGCCCCCCGAGAGCTGCGAGGCACCCACAGAAGCGCAGAAGGCCGCGGTGGCCGAGGCGCTGGGCACCTTCGCCCTGCGCTTCTACCAGCGCCTGGCGGACGCTGCTGAGCCCGGCTCCAACCTGCTCTTCTCGCCCATCAACGTGGCCTTGGCGCTGTCGCACCTCCTGCTGGGTGAGGGGCAGGGCCCTGCCCTGGGCACCGCCCTGGGCACCGCTGTGAGCCCCATGATGGGCACCATGGTGGGCACTGCTGTGGTCACCAAGACGTGACCAAACGGTCACACTTGTGTGACCAGTGGTGATGTCCACTGTGGAGATCACCACAGACACCACCATGGGCTCTGCTCCCTGTGGAGCTGTGGGCACCACCATGGGGATCACCATGGGCATGGCCATGGGCATTGCTGTGGGCACCACCATGGACAATGCTGTGGGCACTGCTATAGGCCCTGCCATGGGCACTGCCATGGGCACTGCTGTGGGCACTGCTGTGGGCACCGGCAAGGGCACCACCATGGGCATTGCCGTGGGCATTGCTGTGGGCATTGACGTGGGCATCACCATGGGCACTGCTGTGGGCATTGCTTTGGGTACTACCATGGGCATGGCCATGAGCACTGCTGTGGGCATCACCCTGGGCAATACTATGGACACTGCTATGGGTCCTGCCATGGGCACTGCCGAGGGCACCACCATGGGCATTGCTGTGGGTACCACCATGGGCACCACCATGGGCATGGCCATGAGCACTGCTGTAGGCATCACCCTGGGCAATGCTACGGACATTGCTATGGGTCCTGCCATGGGCACTGCCAAGGGCACCACCATGGACATGGCCATGAGCACTGCAGTGGGCACTGCTGAGCGCGCCGTGTGCCCGCAGGCGCCCGCGGCGAGACGCGGCACCGCCTGGGCGCCGTGCTGGCCTACCCGCCCGGGCTGCCCTGCACGCAGCGCTCGCTGCGCCTGCTGGCCAAGGCGCCGGGGCTCCTCTCCGCCTCGCAGATCTTCCACCACGAAGGTGAGCGCGGGCGCGGGCGGGCGCGCGGGCAGGGCGCCGCGCGGGCGCTGACGCCGCCGGCGGCGCAGAGCTGCGCCTGCAGCCCCGCTTCCTCAACGCCTCGCGGCGCCTGTTCGGGGCACCGCCACGGGCGCTGAGCGGCAACGAGAGCCTGGACCTGGCGCGCATCAACGCGTGGGTGCGGGAGGCGACGCGCGGGCACCTGCCGCGGCTGCTCGAGGAGCTGCCGCCCGACGCCCGCCTGGTGCTGCTCAGCGCCGTCTACTTCCAGGGTAGGACGGGCGCCCGCCCCCGAGCCCGTGGGGTCCCTGCGGATCTGCTCTGGGACCCGCCCTGGGCTTCACTGCAGGATCCGGATCTGCCCTGGGATCTGCTCTGGGGGGCCCCTGGGACCTGCCCTGGGATCTGCCCTGGGATCTGCCCTGGGACCTGTTCTAGGGATCTGCCCTTGGGATCAGCCCTTGGGATCTGCCTTGGGATCTGTTCTCTGACCAGACATGGCAACTGGCTCTGGGATCAGCCCTAGGACCTGTTCTGGGGATCTGCCCTCGGGATCTGCCCCTGGGACCTGCCCTGGGACCTGCTCTGTGACATGGGAATTGCCTCTGGGATCAGCCTTGGGATCTGCCCTAGGAGCTGCTCTGGGGGTTGGCCCTGGGGTCCGTTCCTGGGCTTGTCCTTGTCCCGGGAAGCGGCCATGGGATGTGTCCCGGGATCTAGCTTGGGATGTGTCCCCTGGGCTGTGGGAGCACTGGGCTGGGTGCGGGAGCCCCGGGATGAGCTGTGGGAGCACTGGGATTGGCCGCGGGAGCTGGACTGGGTGCGGGAGCYSCSSSMWGCTCCGCCGGGCAGCACCGAGCTCGGCGCCATTCCCGCGCGGCGGCGGCCGCCCCGTCCCATCCCGTCCCACAGCCAAGTGGCGGAAGCCATTCCGGGCCAAGGAGACGGAGCCGCGGCCCTTCCAGCGGCCCGGGCGGCCCCCGGTGCCCGTGCCCACCATGAGCAGCAAGAAGTACCCGGTGGCCTCCTTCAGCGAGCCCGGCCTGCGCGCCCAGGTACGGCCGCGCGCGCCGCCGCCGTCCCGCGGGGACAGGCGGCCACCGGGGCCGCCGCCGACAGCACGTGTGGTAGAGCAAGCGGCGGCCATGTTGGGCTGGCACCCCACTTCCTGGAGGGACAAGTAGCGGCCATGTTGGGCAGTGACCTCACTTCCCCTAGGGACAAGTAGCGGCCATGTTGGGCAGTGACCTCACTTCCTCTAGGGATAAGTAGTGGCCATGTTGGGCAGTGACCTCACTTCCTCTAGGGATAAGTAGTGGCCATGTTGGGCAGTGACCTCACTTCCTCTAGGGATAAGTGGTGGCCATGTTGGACTGGGACCTCACTTCCTGCAGGACTAAGCAGCGGCCATGACAGGCTCTGACCTCACTTCCTGTACAGACAAGTAGTGGCCATGTTGGACTGTGATCACACACTTCTATAGATTCCAGTAGTGGCCATGTTGGGCAGTGACCTCACTTCCTGCAGGACTAAGCAGCGGCCATGACGGGCTCGACCTCACTTCCTGTACAGACAGGTAGTGGCCATGTTGGACTGTGACCTCACTTCCTGTAGCACCAAATAGTGGCCATGGTGGGCAGTGACCTCACTTCCTTTAGAGACAAGTAGTGGCCATGTTGGACTGTGACCTCACTTATGGAATTAAGCAGTGGCCATGATGGGCAGTGGCCTCACTTCCCGAAGGGCCAAGCAGCGGCCATGATGGGTCATGACCTCACTTCCTGTAGCCCCAAGTAGTGACCTCCCTTCCTGTAGAGCCCAACAGCAGCCATGTTGGTCTATGACCATCTTCCTGTAGCACACAGCGGCGGCCATGCTTGGTCCTGGCACCCTTGCCGCGGGGCCCCGTGGGGACGCGCTGGGTGGAGGACTCCTTCCCGGTGCCTCCGGGCACTGATGCCGGTGCCTCCCGCAGGTGGGGCGGCTGCAGCTGAGCCAGGGCCTGAGCCTGGTGCTGCTGCTGCCCACGGGCGCCCTGGGGACGCTGGGGGAGCTGGAGCGAGCGCTCAGCCCCGCCGCCTTCCTCGCCCTCGTGCGCAAGGCGGTCGCCACGTCGCCGCGCGCCACCGTGCTGGCCCTGCCGCGCTTCCGCCTCGACCTCGCGCAGGATGTTGTGCCCATCATCCACGACATGGGTAAGGAGGGCCATGGCCGCTGCTGCCCTGCGCTGTTGCTTCCCTGGGAGCCGTGACATCACTTCCCATGCAAGGGCTCTCATGGTGTGACATTACACCCTGCGTGCGAAGTGATGTCACCTCCAGGAAGGTGACAACCCTCTGACCCCCACATGGCCCCGTGAAGGTGCCCTTCATGTCTCCATCACACCAAGGGACCCTGGTGGCCCTGGAGGACCCACAGGGACCCTCCCTGTCCCAGTGTCCCTTGGTGCCCACAGTGTCCCCTCAAGCCCTCTTCTCCTTTTGGTGTCCCTTGGTGGCCCAGCATCCCCCAACCTCTCTGTCCCTCCATGTCTGCAGAGCCCACGGTGTCCCTGAGCGCCCCCCTACACCCCAGTGTCCACTAATGTCCCCCAGAGGCCACCACATTCCTTGGTGTCCCCAGTGCCTCCCGTCATCCTGGTGCCCCCAGTGTCCCTTGGAGCCCCATTGACCATTCGTGGTGGCCGCCACCGCGCTGTGCCCGGCGTGTCCCGGCGCCGCGGCGGCCTCACACCCGTCCCCGCAGACTACGGGCTGTTCCTGGACGCGGAGCTGTGCGGGCTGGCGCCCGAGGCGGCCGTGGACGCGCTGCGGCACCGCGCGGTGCTGGCGCTCGACGAGGCCGGCGTGGAGGCGGCGGCCGCCACGGCCGCCTCGCTGGCCCGCTCGGCGCCCATGCTCGAGGCGCTGCGGCCCTTCCTCTTCGCCGTCGTGGACGACGCGTCCGGCCTCCCGCTCTTCATGGGCCGCCTCAGCGACCCGCAGCCCTGACGGCGCCACGATGGCAGCGCCGCGACGCCGGCACCGTGACGCCGGCACCGCGACGGGGCCGCCCTGCTCCCCGTGCCCTCCTTCCCGCTCTCCCCTCCCTGTCCAGCCTTCCTCCCTCCTCTCCTTCTCCCTCCCTCCCTCTCTTCTCCCTCCCTCCCATCCTCTTCCTCTTCCTCTCCCTCCCACCTCCCTCCCTCTCCTCCCTCCATTTCCTCCCTTCCTCTTTCCTCTCCCTCCTTCCTCCTCCCCCTCTCTTTCCTTCCCTCCTTCCCTTCCCTCTTCCCTTCCTTTCCCCGCCCCATCTCCTTCCTCCCCTCCGCAGCGCCGCCATCCTGCCCCATTCCCTGCTCCCACGTGCTGCTCCCTGCCTCGTCACCCCCCTCCCCCCTGCACATTCCTACAGAAATAAAAATAAAGGAAACCCCAAAAGCGCCTTTATTTGGGACAAAAACGGCTTTATTCGGCCCAAAAGCGGTGGGGGGGGGACCCGCGGTGCCCTCAGTGGCAGCCTCTGTCCCCCACCGCTTATGCAAATGAGGAGGGCGGGGTCTCGGGGCAACCATGCAAATTTATGCAAACGACCGAGCAGGACTACGCTTCCCAGGAGGCCTCGCGCGCGGGCGCGCCGCGGCAACGGCCCCTCCCAGCGGCGCGTGAGGTCACTTCCGGCGCGACCTAGGGAGGCGCGCGGGCCGGAAGTGCCGCGGTTCCGCGGGCGCCGCGGCGGGGTGACGGTGAGTAGAGCGGGGGCGGGGCCGGCGCCGGTACCGCCCGAACCGGGCCGGACATGGGGCCAGGACCGCCTAAACCAGAGCGGGCTGCGGAGGCCGGAACTGGGCCGGAGGGACCGGGAACCCCCCAAACCGGGCCAGGAGCGGCTCAGGGACCCCTCAACCGGGCTGGGCACCCCCGAAATGGGCCAGGACTTGGCCAGGGACCCTGAACTGGGCTGGGGACCCCAGAACCGGGCCAGAGAAGGGACTGGGGATCCTGCAATCAGGCCAGGGAGCCCCAAACTAGGCCAGGGGACCCCCAAACTGGGCTGGGGACCCCAGAACTGGGCCAGAGGAGGGGTTGGGGACCCCCAAACCGGGCCAGGAGTGGGTCAGGGAGCTCCAAACCGGGCTGGAGAGCCCTGAATGGGACCAGAGAGGGGGTTGGGAACGCCACAGCCAGCCCGGGGAGCCCCGACCCGGGCCAGGAGCGGGTCAGGGACCCCCAAACAGGGCTGGGGACCCCCAAACCGGGCTGGGGCGCCCTGCGGCGGGTCACCCCGTCCCCCCCGCTGCCCCTGACGCCGCACGTCGCCGGTGCCCCCAGCGCGGCCATGGCGGACGAGGGCGGCGACGAGAAGAAGCAGGTGGCCAAGTTCGAGCTGGAGCGGGAGACGGAGCTGCGCTTCGAGGTGGAGGCGGCGCAGACGGCGCAGCTGGAGCTGCTCTCCGGCATGGCCGAGGTGTTCGGCACCGAGCTCACGCGCAACAAGAAGTTCACGTTCGACGCGGGCGCCAAGGTGGCCGTGTTCACGTGGCACGGCTGCTCCGTGCAGCTCAGCGGGCGCACCGAGGTGGCCTACGTCTCCAAGGACACCCCCATGCTGCTCTACCTCAACACGCACACGGCCCTGGAGCAGATGCGGCGGCAGGCGGAGCGCGACGACGAGCGCGGGCCCCGCGTCATGGTGGTGGGGCCCACGGACGTGGGCAAGACCACCGTGTGCCGCCTGCTGCTCAACTACGCGGTGCGCCTGGGCCGCCGGCCCACCTTCGTGGAGCTCGACGTGGGCCAGGGCTCCGTCTCCATCCCCGGCACCATGGGCGCGCTCTACATCGAGCGCCCGGCCGACGTCGAGGAGGGCTTCTCCCTGCAGGCGCCCCTCGTCTACCACTTCGGCTCCACCACGCCCGGCACCAACATCAAGCTCTACAACAAGGTGGGCGCCCGGGGGTCCCGGGGGGCTCCATGTGCCCGGGCAGCCTCGGGGGGCGCGGGACCAGGTGGCTCCTGTTGCCCAGGTCTCCCTGCTTTGGGGACGGGTGGGTGGGAGCTTTGCCATCACGGGCTCACAGAGCAGCCGAGGTTGGCAGGGACCCCTCGGGCTCATCCAGTGCAATCCCGGGACCACAGGGCACCTGGAGGCCTCCCCGGGCAGCCTGTGCCGGGGCTCGGGCACCCTCATGGTCAGGAGGCTCCTCCTCACGTGGAGATGGAGCCTCCTGGCCTTGAGCGTCCCGCTTGCGCCGGGGACGGTGCGGCCGTCCTGTGGCGAGCGCTGACGCGGGTGCCCTCCCTCGTGGCAGATCACGTCGCGCCTGGCCGACGTGTTCAACCAGCGGTGCGAGGTGAACCGGCGCGCGTCCGTGAGCGGCTGCGTCATCAACACGTGCGGCTGGGTGAAGGGCTCGGGCTACCAGGCGCTCGTGCACGCCGCCTCCGCCTTCGAGGTGGACGTCGTGGTGGTGCTCGACCAGGAGCGCCTCTACAACGAGCTCAAGCGCGACCTGCCGCACTTTGTGCGCACCGTGCTGCTCCCCAAGTCTGGCGGCGTGGTGGAGCGCTCCAAGGACTTCCGCCGGGAATGCCGGGACGAGCGCATCCGCGAGTACTTCTACGGCTTCCGCGGCTGCTTCTACCCGCACGCCTTCGACGTCAAGTTCTCCGACGTGAAGATCTACAAGGTGGGCGCCCCCACCATCCCGGACTCGTGCCTGCCGCTGGGCATGTCGCAGGAGGACAACCAGCTGAAGCTGGTGCCGGTGACGCCGGGCCGCGACATGGTGCACCACCTGCTCAGCGTGAGCACGGCCGAGGGCGCCGACGAGAGCGTCTCCGAGAGCAGCGTGGCCGGCTTCATCGTGGTCACCGGCGTGGACCTGGAGCGCCAGGTGTTCACCGTGCTCTCGCCCGCGCCGCGGCCGCTGCCCAAGAGCTTCCTGCTCATCATGGACATCCGCTTCATGGACCTCAAGTAGGAGCGGGCAGCCGTGCCGCTCGGGCCCCTTGGGGCCGCCCCTCCCGTTTCCCAGTAAAGCTCGTGGATTTTATACTCCCCGCGTGTGTGCAGCCTCATGGGTTTTATACTCCCCGCGTGTGTTCACGCTCGTGGACTTTGTGCTCCCCACGTGTCCAAGGAGCGCGAGGCGCCGCTCTGCGGGGGACACGGGCCCTTTAAGAGCCGGGGGGAGGGGGCCAAGTCACTCCCCGCGGGGATCTCCCCCCCGCCGCGGGACACGGTGCGCCCCGCGCACGCGCGCTGCACCTCGCCGCCCCCCCCGC
>NW_020455479.1:761202-765821 GCF_003342845.1 Nothoprocta perdicaria
CGTGGGCGCCGCTCCCTCGCGCGGGGCTCAGCCCGTGCAGGAGGCCGCCCCGAGCAGCCAGCCGGCGAGCGGCGCCCTGCCGCGTCCCCCGTCCCGCTAACGGCGCGCCCGGCGCTCGCTCCCCCGCGCCGCTCCGGGAACCATGCCGTGTGTGCTCTCCTTGCAGGTGAGCGGCGGCGCTGCGGATGCCGGGTTTTAGCCGTTTTATGTAGGTGTTTTTAACAACCCATGGATTAAGGAGGGGCAGCTTGACGCGGCGGCAGGAGGCGATGGACGAGCGGCTGGGACGGCAGTGCGCTGTGCGGGCCATGGCCGCGGCGGGCCGGGCGGGCGCCGCGCGCGCCCGCGCGCTCTAGGGCGCCGCGGAGTCGGCGAGGGCTCGCCGCGGCGCGGGCACAGCGAGGGGCCGGCCCCGCAGCCCCCCTGGCCGCGCCGGGCGGGATTTGCAGCTCAGCCTCGCGCCAGCTGTTGGGCGGCTTTAGCGGGCGGCCCCGAGCGCGGCATCGCCGCAGGAGCCGCCGCGGCCGCGGGCTCCATGCGGAGCGGCCGCTCGCCGGCGCGCCGACGGGAGCGCTGAGGAGGCGCCGGCTCCGCTCCGAGCGCGCTGCCGCCGGCCGGCCTGGGCTATGCTGCAGGGCGCCGCGCGCAGCGGAGCTCCACCATGCCAGCAGCGGCCGCCAAGAGGTTCAAACCCAGCAAGTACGTCCCGGTCTCGGCTGCCGCCGTCTTCCTAGTGGGAGCCACCACCCTCTTCTTTGCCTTCACGTGAGTCGGGGCGCGGGGCTCCGGGGACGCCCGGCGTGGGAGGAGCGTCGCGGCTGGGATGTGCTGGGCACCCAAAGGACGCAGGATGTCCCGTGGGGCGCCTCGCTGTGGGCGGCTCTCCCGGGATGCCGTGGGGTGCCGGGCAGGCCCCGCGCGGCGGCGGTAACGCCCGGCGGCACCCGGGCCATAAAAGGGGTAACTTGAGGAGCGAGGGCCGGGCTGCCGCCCTGCCCTGCTGGGGCGGGACCGGGCGGATCGCGATGGAGGCAGCTGCGGGTGTCGCTCAGGAGCCGCCTGTTGTTCCGTGTTGTTCCCTGGTTGTTCTGCCCGGCACAGCCGCCCCGTGCGTGGCTCTCGCTGCTGCCTGAGCACCCCGAGCGTGTGGGGCAGAGCGGGAGGCAGCTGCCTGCACCCTGGAGCTCCCTGGGATGGGTTTCCCAGGCGCCAGCGCCTTTGCCCATGGCAGCACTGGGACGAGGGCGCCCTCTCATTGATTACCTTTAATTAGCAGCGCCCGCGTGGGCTCTGCCATGGGCGCGGGCTGGGGCGGCGCGAGGGGCAGGGAAGGGGGACGCTCCCGTGGGTGCCAGGTCGGGAAGGACCGGCCAGCAGCTCCCTGCCACTTTTGGAAGCGCCCCAGGGGGCCACCAGCCCCCTTCCACAGGGAGCTCCTTGTGTCCCTCCCGCGGGGACAGGCCCGTGGCCACGGGCAGGGGGTCGCGCTGCGCGGGCCTGGTGGGGCAGAGCGGGTGCTGCCGCGGCCCCGCGTGCCGAGCCCCCACTTTCTCCGCTTAATCCCGAGGTAAAGCGGGGCCGTCGCCGGGCTCGCGAGCCACGCTCCATATGTCGCCCTCCTGCTGCTGGCCGAGTCGCTGCGCGGCGCGGGGGGCAGAGAGGGGCCAGATGCTGCCCTAGATGCGCGGGATTAGAGCCGCGGCCGCAAAGCGGCTTAGGGCATTACGGCGGCGCCAGGCCGGGGAAGCCCGCGGCGCCAGGGGGGCGCTCCGCTCCGCTCCCGCTGCCGGTCCGACCGGCTCGGCCTGTTCCCGGTGCCGCGTGGGGCCGGGCCGGGAGCTTGCCCTGCGCTTGAGGTGCTGTCCCGGCACAGTGGTGCGGGAGGAGCCGAGTTGGGTGTCCGGGAGCGCTGGGATCGGTGGTCGCTTCCCGCTGTTGTGGCCGGGGAGCGGGAGTGGGGTGCAGGGGGAATGCGGTGTGGAGGCCGGCGCCTCTCAGCGGCTCTGCATTCCCGCGCGCAGGTGCCCGGGGCTCAGCCTCTACGTCTCCCCGGTCATTCCTGTCTACAATGCCGTCGTCTTCCTCTTCGTGCTGGCTAACTTCAGCATGGCCACCTTCATGGACCCGGGCATCTTCCCACGAGGTGAGTCCCGGCCGCCGCTCCGTGCGGGAAGCGCCGCATGGCGTCGCCGCCTCGCTGACGCCTGGCCCGGCTCTGCCGCGCAGCCGAGGAGGACGAGGACAAGGAGGACGACTTCCGAGCGCCGCTCTACAAGACGGTGGAGATCAAGGGCATCCAGGTGCGCATGAAGTGGTGCGCGACCTGCCGCTTCTACCGGCCGCCCCGCTGCTCCCACTGCAGCGTCTGCGACAACTGCGTGGAGGTGAGAGGCGGCGGTGGCGCGCGGGCCGCGGCGCCCCACGCCAGGCCACACCGCTCATGCCACGGCCTGCAGGAGTTTGACCACCACTGCCCCTGGGTGAACAACTGCATCGGGCGCCGCAACTACCGCTACTTCTTCCTCTTCCTGCTCTCGCTCACGGCGCACATCATGGGCGTCTTCGGCTTCGGGCTGCTCTACGTGCTCTACCAGGTGGAGGAGCTCTCGGGAGCGCGCATGGCCGTCACGTATCCTCTGGTGCGCGCGGGGCGGCGGGACGCGGGGCGGGCAGCCGAGCGGGCCCTTCCTTAGCCGCCTGCGCCAGCATGGCCGTCATGTGCGTGGCCGGCCTCTTCTTCATCCCCGTCGCCGGCCTCACCGGCTTCCACGTGGTGCTCGTGGCCAGGGGCCGCACCACCAACGAGCAGGTACGCGGGGCCGCGGCGCCCGTGGCGGGAGCCCCGCGCGCGGGGGGGCCCTGCAAGGCCCCCAGGTGGCTGGGGCTGCTCAGGGACCGCGGACGCCCCGAGCGCCCTCAGCGCCGCGCTCCCTGTCCCCAGGTGACGGGCAAGTTCCGCGGCGGCGTCAACCCCTTCACCAACGGCTGCTGCAAGAACGTGAGCCGGGTGCTGTGCAGCTCCCCGGCGCCCAGGTAGGAGGACGGGCGCGGGGAAGGCGCCGCCGCCGCCCTCCACGGTCCTCCCATCCTCCGTGTCCCCACCAGGTACCTGGGGCGCCCCAGGCCCGAGCAGACGGTGCTGGTGCGGCCGCCCTTCCTGCGGCCCGAGGTGTCAGACGGGCAGATCGCCGTCAAGATCATGGACAACGGGATCCAGAGCGAGCTGAGGAGGACGAAGGTGAGGAAGGCGGGGGCGAGTGGCCAGCGCTGTGAGTAAGGAGCCGAGTGGGCCTTGCTGTGCCGTGCCATTGCCCTCCGTGTGCCCCTGCTGTGTGTCCCTGGAGCGCGGGAGTCGCGGCCCTGCCGATGTCRCCTGCTGCCGTCGCCCTGTCCCCTCCTCCCTGGCACCAGCGAGCGGCGGAGGCCTTGGAGCAGCGGAGGCCACGGAGCGGCGGCGGCTGCGGCGGCAGCGAGAGCCCATGCGGCACCGCGGGGCCGTTCCCGCTGACCGCCCGCTCTGCCCTTTGTCCCTGCAGTCCAAGGGGAGCCTGGAGGTGACCGAGAGCCAGTCGGCGGACGCGGAGCCGCCGCCGCCACCCAAGCCCGACCTCGGCCGCTACGCCGGCCTGAGGACGCACTTGGCGCTGGCCACCACCGAGGGTAAGGAGCCCGCCCGCAGCGCCCTCTCCTCCCGCCCCGTCCTTCCCGAGCCCTCCCTGCCCCGTGGTTGTGCGTGTCCGCGTGCCGGGAGGGCAGCGCGGCGGCCCCAGCGCCTCTCCTCCCCGCACAGACAGCGGCCTGCTAGGCAAGGAGAGCCCCCCGACGCCCACCATGTACAAGTACCGGCCCGGCTACAGCAGCAGCAGCAGCTCGGCCGCGCTGCCGCACTCCACGAGTGCCAAGGTGAGGCTGCGCCCGGCGGCCCCGCGTCTCGCCCGCCCGCCTGCCCTGATGCTCACGCCCCTTCACCCGCAGCTGAGCCGCGTCAACAGCCTGAAGGAGCCCAACGCGCTGGGCGAGGGCGGCCGCAAGCCCAGCTACCGCTCGGAGCCCAGCCTGGAGCCCGAGAGCTTCCGCTCGCCCACCTTCGGCAAGAGCTTCCCCTTCGACCCGCTCTCGAGCGGCTCGCGCTCCTCCAGCCTCAAGTCGGCGCAGGGCACGGCCTTCGAGCTGGGCCACCTGCAGTCCATCCGCTCCGAGGGCACCACGTCCACGTCCTACAAGAGCCTGGCCAACCAGACGCGCAACGGCAGCCTGTCCTACGACAGCCTCCTCACGCCCTCCGACAGCCCCGACTTCGAGTCGGTGCAGGCGGGCCCCGAGCCCGAGGCGCCCGTGGGCTACACGTCGCCCTTCCTGTCGGCGCGCATCGCCCAGCAGCGCGAGCCCGACCTGCAGGGCCGCTTCGCCTCGCCCAAGCACGCGCCGCCGCCGCCGCGCGCGCCCTCGCCCGTGCGCTACGACAACCTCTCGCGCCACATCGTGGCCTCCATGCAGGAGCGGGAGAAGCTGCTGCAGCAGCAGCAGGCGCCGCCGGGCCCTGGTGCCGCAGCGGGGCCGGGCGAGCCGGGTGCCTCTCCGGACGCTGGCCAGCGCTCGCCGCCCGGCAGGAACCCGCT
>NW_020455479.1:765986-767318 GCF_003342845.1 Nothoprocta perdicaria
AGCCGCCCGCCAAGGGCGCCGAGCCCGAGGAGCTCGCCCTGCTGCCACCCAAGTAAGGCCGGAGGCTCCCCCGCCGCCCCTGCTCCCCGCGCCCGCCCTTCCTCACACCGTGCTCTTCCTCCCGCAGGGACGAGGCGCAGCTGCGAGCGGCCTACAGCAAATCCAACGGGCAGCCCAAGAGCCTGGGCGCCCTGGGCAGCCCCACGCGCGGAGGAGTCAAGAAGGTCTCCGGCGTGGGGGGGACCACGTACGAGATCTCCGTATGAGTGAGGGGCCGAGCCGTTCGCCCCGCTCCCCTCCTCGCAGCCAAAGGCCCCCGCGGGCACCGCCGCGGCCCCCATGGGCCCCGCGCAGGGGGGTCCCGCACGGGCGAGGGGGGGTCGGCGCCCCGAGCCCCGGGGCTGCGACCAGGGGGAGGCCGCTCCGCCCCTCGGAGAGACTCCGGCCGCCGCCGGCCCCGTGGCGCCCGGGCCGGCCGCTGTGGGCCTTGTGCAATCAGCCGCTCGCCTAGCGTGGTAGGACCGGATTGTTTTTAAAAGCAGAATACTTTTTTTTATTATTGTTACGGATTCTATTTTTTTTCCTCTTTCCGAGTTACCAGGTGTGTGTATATATAAATATCTATATATATAAATATAAATATTAAAAAAGAGAAGAGAGAAGAAACGCTATATGTCACGCAGGGCGCGGCAGGAGCCGCCCGGCGCCGCTGCTGCTCCTGCCCCCCAGCTCCATGAGGGGCCATGGGGCCGGCGCAGGCTCCGCATCCCTGCGGAGGGGGCGGATGGACCTACGGCTGCAGGGGCTCCCCCAGGCCCAGGTGCTTTCAGCCCCCCCCAATTCTCCTTCCTTTTTGAGCCTCCGCGCTCCTCTCAGCGGGGGAAGGAGGAAGGGGCGCGCGGGGGGGCCCTGGTGCTCGCTGGCCTCTCTGCACTCACCATTTTAGCCATTCTCAGTTTTTTAAAATGTTTCCCCGGGGATTTTTTATTTTATTTTTTATTTTCGTTGAGGGGTCTGTCCTAGTTTTTTCTCGCCCATCCCACGGTTGTTTTTATGCCCAGGGTGGGGAAAAGAGGAAGCCTGTGGAGGGCAGGCAGGGGCGGGGGCGCTCCCCCAAGCAATATTTCCCAACGTTTCCTCTTCCCATGCCAAAAAACCTGGCCGGGGGGGGGCCGGGCGCTTCACCCCCTGTCCCTGAGAGCGCCTGGTGGGGCCCAGCCCCCCGGCACTGCTTGACTCTGTTCTCCTTGGCACTACCCTCCTGTGGCCGCTGCAGGGCCAGGCCCTCGGGGGTGGGAGGGTTCCTTTATTTTTGTGGGTTTTTTTTTTTTG
>NW_020455479.1:769558-770563 GCF_003342845.1 Nothoprocta perdicaria
CGGGAGCGGGGCCGGGAGCGGGGCCGGGAGCGGGGCCGGGAGCGGGAGCGGGGCCGGGAGCGGCGCCGGGAGCGGGAGCGGGGCCGGGAGCGGCGCCGGGAGCTCACGCGGCCTCTCCCCGCGCGCGCCGCAGCGCGAGGTGGAGATCCTCATGTTCCTCAGCGCCATCGTCATGATGAAGAACCGCCGCTCCAGTGAGTGCGGGCCCGGGCGGCACCGGGGGGGCGGGCGGCACCGGGCGCCCCCCTCACCGCCCCCGCCTTGCTCCCGCAGTCACGGTGGAGCAGCACATCGGCAACATCTTCATGTTCAGCAAGGTGGCCAACGTCATCCTCTTCTTCCGCCTCGACGTGCGCATGGGGCTGCTCTACCTCACGCTGTGCATCGGTGAGCGCGGGGGGCGCGGGCGGCGGCGCCGGGCCGCGCCGCGGGGCTCAGCGGCCGCCCTCGCGCGCAGTGTTCCTCATGACGTGCAAGCCGCCGCTCTACATGGGCCCCGAGTACATCAAGTACTTCAGCGACAAGACCATCGATGTGAGTAGCGCCGCGGCGGGGCCGGCGGGCGGCGCGGCGCCCCGCTGAGCCCCCGTGTCCCCCGGCGCCAGGAGGAGCTCGAGCGGGACAAGCGCGTCACCTGGATCGTGGAGTTCTTCGCCAACTGGTCCAGCGAGTGCCAGTCGTTCGCGCCCATCTTCGCCGACCTCTCCCTCAAGTGAGCGGCGGCTCCGTGGCAGGCCGCGGGGGCGGCCACGGGGCCGCCTGCGGTGACGCGCGCGCCCCGTGTCCCCGCCAGGTACAACTGCCCGGGGCTGCACTTCGGCAAGGTGGACGTGGGCCGCTACACGGACGTCAGCAGCCGGTGCGCGGGGGCCGGCGGCGGCGCGAGGGCCCTCGCCCGGGGCCGCCGCGGCCGCCCGCCCGCAGACAACATCTTCTACCTGAGCGAGTACCGGGAGCTCTTCCTCACGCTCTTCCGCAAGTTCGACGAGAGCAGGCAGCCGCGCA
>NW_020455479.1:772573-775474 GCF_003342845.1 Nothoprocta perdicaria
CCAGGCGCCAGCGCGGAGCCGCCTGCGGCCGCCGCTCACCCGCCCGCAGCAGCGGCTCCAGCTCGGCCGCGACGGCTCCGGCGCCGCCTCCGCGGCGGCTCCGACGGGCTGTGAACGGGAGACACCCGTTACTGCGGCGCCCCCATGGGCAGCCCCCCGATTTGGGGGGTGACGCCCCACGGGGCAGTGCCAGGGCCCTTGGGGGCAGCTCAGCCGCCAGAGGGCGCTGGATCGAGGGGTGCAGGGGAAAAAGAGCGGCGGTTTGGGAGGGGACGTGGGATTTGGGGGGGACACGTGGGATATGGGGAGACAGTAACGGAATTATGGAGGAAAAGGGGGATTTGGGGGGGGAGCACCGTGGAATTTTGGGGGAAAAGTGGGATTTGGTGTGGACAAGCATGGCATTATAGAGAAAAAAAGTGTGATTTGGGGCAAGACACTCATGGAATTTCAGAGGGAAAGCAGGGTTTGGGGCGGAAAAACAACGCAATTTTGGAAGGAAAGTGCAGTTTGGGGCAGAAAATCATGGAATGCTGGAGGAAAAGTGGGATTTTGGCAGTGAGGATTAGGGGATTTTGGAGAGAGAGTGCAATTTTGGCAGTGAACGTGGAGAATCTCTGCAGAGCAAGTGGGATTTAAGCAGTAAAGCCAAGGGATTTTTTTTGGGGGGGGGGGAGGTGCAGGATTTGTGATGGAAAAACAAGGAATTTTCGGGCGGGGGGGGGGTTGGATGGATTACCAAGGGATTTTGGGGGGAAAGAACTAAACAAGTAGGATTTTGGAGGTAAAACTAAGGCACGGGGCGGGGGGTGAGCGGCACTTTGGGGTGAAACCACGCGGTTTTGCAGCCCTACCTGCCGGTGCCGCCGCCGCCGCCTCACGGCCCCGCGCGCCGCACGTGCCCGCGCCCGCCCACGTGCCAGAACCTTCCGCGCCGCGCGACGTCTGCCCAGCAACCGCGCCGCCATTGGCCCCTCGCGCCGGCCGTTGACCAATCGCAGCGCCGTCGCGCCAGCCGCCGGCCAATCGCAGCGCCGCTCGCGCGGCGGCGGGAAGGCTGTGAGGGAGGGCGTCGCCGACCGTTGCGCACAAAATGGCGCCGCTGACCGTTAGTCGCAGAGATGGCGCCGCCCTCAGCCTGTCCTGTCCATGCTGGCGGCCCTTTGATGAAGGGACCGGAGTGGCGCCTTCAAGGGACAAGCCCAGGCCTCTCCGCCCTGTGGCGGCCATCCTGAGGTGAAGGGGTGCTCGAGGACTTGCTTGGGAGCGTCTCGTTTCATTGCATTGGGTCCCAAACTGTGTCCCTGAGGGCTTAAGTACTGCTGGCAAGAAGAGAAGCAGCTGGGGTGAGGTTAAAAGCCTCATCCCGCCATGGTGACGCCACCTAGATTTGCACTCGCTCGGACGGAGCCCCTCACGGTTCTGCTCTGGGGCTCGGAAAAGCCACCATGGCCTCGTGTGTGATGAGCGGTGTTTTCCACAAGCAGTTTGTTGGATGGAAGGCGACGCAGCAAATACACAGCAAAAAAGAGGCGCCTTGATGGTGGGTATTTTGGAAACCGGGGTGTTTTGGAAACCGGCCTTCGTGCGAGGCCTCGCTGCCCACTCGGAGTTGGGAACGCGCTCGGTCGCTCCATAAAGCCTCCATTGTAGCGGCATTGGCGTCAGTCGCTCCGCACGCAGGAACAACAATTACAATAATCCCAGCCCGATCGCCTGGAGATACGAGCTGCTCTTAAACAGCCGAAGCGGGTGGAAACTTTGAGAGCTGGAAACCAACGGGAGTCTAAAGGCCTCGCAGTCTACAATCTTTTGTGCCGCTGGTTCACTGCAGCAGCACCCCTGGTATTTTGGGGGGGCTTTGCAGAGGCTTTGCACGTGTACTCCACACGTGAGGGGCCTTTTTGCCCATTCTGCGGATGCAAACCGAGGAGGAAGGCGGCTGCTTGTGGGCCCGGGCCAGAGGCGGGCGGGTTGGCGGCAGCCTTTGCACCGGCCTCGGGTGCCTTGGGCTGCGGCCGCAAATACCAGAGGAAGCGGCGCAACCCGTAATTTTGCATCAAAGCGCTATCATGTGCTTGTAAAAATAGCAGAAAAGTAGAGATGTTTCCTGCCCGCCCCCTGCAATCCTGCAGTGGATTATAACCGTCGGAGCCGTCACGTGGAAAGCTCGGGTCCGTCGGGAGCCGAAGGATACGGGATATATGGTGACGTTACAGGTTGGGGTGAGAGGCTGTAGTTTCTGCCTGGCGGGCTGGCCCTGCCTGACGCTTCCTTGTTTTTTACGCCGTTTGTTACGGGGATCGGCGGAGAGAGGGAGATCCCAGCCAGGCCATGCCAATGTGGCGACTGGGAAGGCGACGTCGGCGGGAATAACGTTAATGCTGGAAGCTGCAGCTGGCCGCGCCACAGAGGCCAAGCGGGAGCAATGGAGCTGGCGCGCGGCTAAGCCGAGGAATTGGGGAGCGCGGACGGGCTCCTTTCACGTGTGGGTGCCCAACGCCGTGGAATCCATGCGCGAAACAAGCGCCCGTGCCCTCCTGTCCCGTGTCCTCCGCTCTCGCTGTACCCGTGTCCAGGGTTTTAGGCAGAATCCTGGGCTAAAGATACAGATCTCCTACTCTCTTTTGCAGGGATGGACCCTTTCCTTTAGGTGTCCAAAGGTAAAGAGCTACGTTAACCAAAATAATTTGGACCGGGGGACAGTAGGTGCCTGTGTTCTCTGCCAGGCCCATTCCCGGGCGGTTTTTCCGAGGCTGGAGGGCTTGGACAACAACCTGTGGGCATTGCCATAAGAAAGGGCTGCGGAAATGGCTCCTTAGGGGGCCAGTGGAGCCCCCTCTTCCTGCTGCCTCCCACGGACAGGGTGTCCCGCGCGTCCCCCCCCTTCCCCCAGCCCTG
>NW_020455479.1:776347-794108 GCF_003342845.1 Nothoprocta perdicaria
GCGCGGCCCCCCCGCCCCGGGCGCCCCGGCGCCCCGGCCGCGGGCTGGCGACCTTCCCGCCCGCGAGCCGGGAACTGCTCACGACCCGGCCCCGGGGGTCCTGCGCGCCGCGCTGTCACTCGGCTGCCTCCCTTCCCACCCCTGTCCCGTGTCTCCTGCGCCGGGAGTCGGGGGTCTTTCCTGCTCTGCCCGAGGATCAGTCGGGGTAAACGTGGCAAAGTTTGGGCAGCCTCCGACGGCGGTGAATGGGACGCCCGGGCGTTGTTGCCTGCAGTGCTGCAGGGCAGCCCGGCACCCCCGTTATGCCCTCGGGCTTTGTGGGAGGCCACCGGGGCTGCACTGCTGCCCGCTCTGAGTGCCAGCGGCCGCCGGTGTCGGGAGCGCGGCCGCCTGCAGCTCGTGCTCTCACTCGTTGTCTTGCTGTGGGGCTTGTGCTCGGGGAGCGACGCCCACACGAACCCCGTGGTTCCTGCTTTCCCCAGCCAGAGTGCGTGTCAGTGCCCTAACGAACAGGGGCTGTTTGAGGCTTCTCCCGGCACCTTGCCTGCACCATCCCGCTCCGCACTTTTCCGGAGCTCAATTCTCCTCTTTCTGACTGTTTGCTTGCGTGCTCAAGGAGGGGGATGTGTGTGGGGAGAGAAGGAAGACCCAGCTGCTCTCCTTGCACCCTGCGGAACTTTGCTGGGACCCTGTCACATGCAAAGGAGCGGTGGCAGCGGCGTTGGGTGGCGGTTTGCGCGGAGCCTTCCTGGCAGCGGTGGGAGGATGAAAGCGGCTCGCGCGGCAGAGCGTGCTGGGCAGCTTTGCTGTGCCGCCGCCTCCTCCCTGCCCGCGCCGAGGTCAGGCCCGGGGCTCCGCGCTCTGTGAGCCCGCGGGTCCTCCCTTCTCCAAAGACGGCCTTAAGACTCGGCCGCCACTGCCCAACCCGCAATCAGGCAGCCCTGGGCTTGTCTCGCGTTTCCTCTCCCTCTTCCAGTCGCCGATAAGGCCTCGGCCCATTGTGTTGGGATCACGGCGGTTTGGGGCGCCCGGAAAAGCATAGCGCCACTTGGGTTGTGCCCAGCGGGATGTTGAGTCCTCGGAACAGCCTGAGGCCGTAGGGGAGAGTCCTGCTGAAACCCCATGGTGCGGCTACCTCAGGGGATCCACAGGGTTCTTGTCTTGCCCTGTTTTTGTTAAGAAAACCCTGTTTTTGCGTGCTTGTTGTTTCTACTTGTCCCCCACCTTGCTAGTGGAAGCCCTGGGCTGCTTTGGGTGCGTAGAAGGGAGCAGGTGTCACCTGGCCGAGGTGACAAACCCGGCTCCGTTGGGTGATTCAGGACACTCTGGAGCTCCCTGTGTGTGTGTGACACAGGGCTGGGCTGGCGGAGGAAATTGTCCTCTGGCGCAGAGTGCAAGAATGTGTCTCGACACGAGGCTGCTGGAAAGGGGCTGGATTTACAGGCTTTAGACCAAAGTCCGGGAGTTTCCTGAGGTGGCCACAACCTGCTCTTTAGGGTGGCGCTTTCTTTTTTTTTTTCTCCTTTCTTTCCTTCTTGTACAGGCCCAAGAGGCTCTTTGGAAGAAATCGGCTTTTGTGGAGCCCACGCTTGGGGACTCCCCTGGTTGGTAGCTGCTGCTTTGGATCGTGAGTCAGTCCGTCTGCTGCTTGTCTTGTGCCTGTTGCTAACCCGCCTCACTTCCCGCCCCGCACGGGGTTTTGGTGGCGATCCCCGTGTTCGCCGTGAGCAGGGCTCGGGGACAAGGTGATGGGCGGCTCCACGTGCGCCCGGTCCCGTGTCTCGGCATGACCCGAGCGGGGCTGGGGGCCGCGTGATCCTCGCGGTGCCGCCCGCCTGTCCCCTCCGCAGGAAGCGGGTTGGCGAGCGGCTTCCTCCTGCGGCTTCCCGCTTCCTCCTCGCGGTTCCCCCTCCAAACCGCCAGTGCGAGGGGGCAGATCGGTGCCAGAGTGGTGTGGCGTTGTGCTGAGGAGCCCGTCTCTGGAGCGGCATCGCGCAGGCACCGCGGGCGCTGGCTCCCGTGGTGGGGACGGCCGCGTTGGGCGGGCGCTGCCCTCCCGTCTCGTCCCCAGCCGGCCGCTCCCGCCCCTCGGGGCGTTGGCCCTGGTGGAAACCAAACCCCCGTGCAAAGTTCACTTGCTTCCCGGGCCCCGTGCGCGGCCGGGCGACCCGGAAGCTGCGAGCGCCTTCACCTGCCGCTTCCTGGAGAGCTGGGAGTGGCCTGATCCGCAGGGAAAGCTGCTGAGCGCCCCATACCCCTTGATCTGCCGGGAAAGGCGCCGGGACCCCCGCGTAGGTAGGAGAGCCAGTGCCTGAGGCAAGGGAGACGGGCTCCTGCCCGCAGGGATGGCCTAGGATCAAAGCTGGGTGGCCTAGGAACGTATAGGAACGTAGGAACGGAGGTGTGCGGAGGGGCCGTTCCCACCCTGGGCCAGAGGAGGAAGGTGGCTGCCTGTGCTCAGTCACTGTGATTCCTCCCGTGCCATGCGGCACTTTTCTGTGGAGGGCTCCCGGGATTTGCGGGTGGGCAGCTCGTGGTGCGTGGGCCGCCCTCGTGGGTGCGGGCACGGGTGGGACAGCAGCGCGTTGAACCGCAAAGACGAGTTTTTCCGAGCGGGAAGGGTGGGTCACCGGTGGCGTTTGCATGTTCCCGGCAGGCCCCTTGCCCGGCGCTAACGCATTCTTGGGAGCGTGTTGCTGCACGCGCGCCGCTTCGCCCGGCTCCGCCGCCCTGGGGCAGCCTCGCGAGCTTCAAGGTGCGGGGGGACAGAGGTGTCGCGGCTTCCTCCGCTTGGGGCAGAGCCCTGAGCCTGTTTCGGGGCTGCTCGGCGCAGTCGGGTGCCCCTGGGGTGGCTGAGGCCGGGCAGGACCGGGCCAGGTGCTCCCTGGGCCGCTCGGGTGGCGCTCGCCCGCTCCTGGGCCCGTCCCAGGGCGCTGGGAGCGGCGCTTGGCAGGACGTCGTGTTTAGAAGCCGACGGGAAAGGGAAGTGGCGTCGGCGCTTCCCGTCTCACCAGGAAACGTGGCTTTCCTTCCCCTGGCTCCCTGCGGGCCAGGGGGGAGCGGCGCCTGGACCAGGGTGGGAAGCCCCTCTGCTGCCTGGCCGGGAGGAGCTCCCGGCGCCGGCCCTGCCCTTGTGCCGCTCCCAGGCCGGCGCGGCTCCGTCGGGGGCCTGTTTGCTCAACACACGTGGGACGGGCAGGGGGAAAGGGCACCTGGTGGAGCAGGGCAGGAGGTGCCGGGAGCTGCCTCCGGAGCGTCCCCTCCTTGGCAGGGACGGAGATGGGCGGTTTGCAGCCCCACTGTGTCCGGTAGTTGCTCTGTGGTGACTTGGGGTCCTCCTGGGGGAGGGTGGTGAGTGACACAGGCTTGGGGCTCCGAGGTCAGTGGCACAAATCCTGCCTGGCAGGTGTTTGGATCCCACTGAGTCTTGCTCCGCTTCCTTGGAGAACTGCAGAGCTGCTGGATACCTGAGGGCCTGGCTGTGAGCGTCCAAGGAAGAAACGATCCCAAGGGGCTCCGGATGGGAGGAACACGGGAAGCGGGTGGGTGGCTGCCGGCGGCACCTGCCAGCGCCTGCGGTGGCTCCCGGGCCGCTGTGGCCTTGCCGGCGCTCTGAGAGGGACTTTGCTCCCTGCGCGCCCTTATCTCTGTGCGCCGCACTCGTGTTTGCTTTGCCCACGGGAGAGAGGCGGCTCGCTGGGAAAGGACAGCCTGGCGGGGGGAGAGACGGGCCCGGGCTGAAGGCCGGGAGCACTGCGGGAGGCTGGGGGGGGCCGCTTGCCGGGAGCCGCCCCACCAGGGAAGCGGGAGGCCGCCGGAGCGCGGCCCGCGCCGGGAATGTGCTGGCCCCGTTCCCAGACGCGGCCGCTCGCTCGGCTCGCGGGGTGTTTGTTTGCTGCTCGCGCGGCGCCCCCGAGGCCTGGCGCTACCGTGACAGGAAGCGGCAACGCCGGAGCGGGGGGGGCGGCCGGCTGGGGATGCGCCTGTGAAATCCCTTTGTCCCCGCCGAGCCGCTCAGCTGCAAATTCCCACAGAGGGGAGAGAGAGCCGCCTTTGTGCGGCCCGGGGGCTCGCGGGGGGCGGCGCGGCAGGCCAGCTGCCCCGCGGCCGTGCCGCCGCCGAGCCCGCCTGCAGCACCCCGGCCCTCTGCGCGCCGGGAGCTCGGCCCTCGCGCACGCTCAGGTAGTCCGAGGCCTCCCGCCCCCTTCCCCGCTTTCCCAACCGCCGGCCCTGCTTGGACCTGTCCTTGGGACCTGATCCCTATCGTGGCAGCCCTGGCCCCTGCTTGTGCACCCGCCGGGGCCGCAGTCGCTTCCTCCCCTGCTTCCCGCCCGGTGCATCCCCGCCCTGCCTCTTATCTCTGCCCTCCTTATTGGCCTCCTTTGGCTGCTGGCCCTGTTCCCTTATAAGGTGCCGGGCTGCGGCCCTGCCCGCGTCCTGCACAGGTAACTCCCTCGCTCCGGCGGGTGCCTTTCCTAATTTAGGTATGTGGCCTTGGCGGGGGCAGAGGGCCACGTACACCCGGCTGCCATCCATCCTGTGTCAGTTGGAGCGGTCGGCAGTGAGTGACTTTCCCACTGCTGCTGCCCAGAGGAGCTTCGTGGTCCCCACTGTGCCTCCTGCTGCTCCCACCCGGGCACTTTGGGGCCAACTTTGGGCTTGTGACCCTGGGGAGACGCCCCGGGCGGTGCCCGCGCCAGCCTGGCCAAAGTCCGTCCTGCCGCCCGCGGCGAGGGGCGCGTGCCCAGCCTGCACGCGCGGCCCTGCGGGCAGACACCCGGGCTCTTGGTCCCTTTTGGCTTTTAGCTAATTGGGCCCTACCAGGAGCCTGTGGCCAATTAACAGAGCCACGAAGCCGCGCGGCGGGACAAGGATGGTTGCCCGAGTGATTTGGTTGGTTTCTTCTCTGCCAAAAGCTGGGATATGAATCGGATATAAGGGCTGGTCCTTATATCCTTGGTCCCCTTTTCCTGGCAGCAGCGGGAGGGCTGCGCCTGTGTCCTTGTGCTGGGGGTAGAGGCCGCTCTTGGCTGTGCTCGCCTCCCCGCTTTGCCCTGAGCGGAGCCGGCCGGGCTATTTTGGGCTCGCTGGGGTTTTTAAGTAACGGGTGTGCCGCACGCGCCCGGCCGCGGCCGGGAGCTTTGCTGCTCTTGCAGCCGTCCTCAAAGAGCATCGACGGCTGGTACTGCGGGAAGAAAACTGCTTGCTGGTCACATCTTCGGAGGCGGCCGCGGAGCGATCCCTGGAATTTCCCCCGCTGCCTCAGCTTGGGGCTGCCGCCAGCGCCTCCGGGGCCTCTGCCCTCCTCACTCCCTCCGTCCCTTCCACTGGAGGTGGCTGTGCCACGTGTGGGTCCAGGGGTCGGCACGCAGGGACAGCGCTGACAGGGGGCATGGGGTCTGTGCGCACAGGAACAGAGTGGCTCCCTGCCCTCCCACGGGGACTGCAAGAAGGGGGACTCGTGTATGTCCCCCCACGTCGTCCTGGCCGGGCTGGAGGGGCGTTTGGGAGCCCAGTGCTCCAGGCAGAGGAACCGGCGCCGTTCGTCCCCCTCACTGCTCTGTGTTTACTCCCTGTGGAAAGGACGGGAAGGAAACAGCCTCGCGGCTGCTCCAACCCCTTATCTGAGGCCTGCGGTGGCCCCCGCGAGTTTCATTGTTAGTGGCCGCGTTCCCGAGGGACGGGACGTGCGGAGGAGGGGACGCAAGGCCAGAGGAATCTGCTGCCCTTGCTGCCGCTCCCCTACGGGCCTTCCCACGGAGGCAGCGCAAGCTGGACGGTCCATGAGAGCCCCGGGAAGCCGCCTCTCCCGGGGGAGAGCGGGAGGTGGTCATGGCGGGGTGGCTCTCTGGGCAGTCACAGGTACTAGATTCCTCCTGCACGCACTGGCGTTCCTGTCTTAGCAAGGACTTGGCAAAAGACCTCTCAGGAAGCGGAGGCTGCCAAATTGGGACGAGCTGACGTGGGGTTTCAGACGCCCCCGAGCAGGGTCTGGCTGGTAGGACTGTCCCGAGCTGCACCTTGCTGCCTGGATGCCTGTGGAAGGTGGGGAGCGTTGACTCAAGGGTGAGAGCTGGGATGTGTCAGCGCTCCTGGGGTGGCACCGAACCTTCCCTGCGGAGAGAGGATCCCTGGGCGGAGCGGCAGGGTCACAGCTGACCTCACCTTCCTTTGTGGGGCATGGGGGGATGCAAGACGCCTTCAGGCGTGACCCTCGCAAGGTGGGAGGCACGGGGGCATCAGGGAGCCTCCGGGAGCCTCCTTGGGCTCTTGACCTGGCTTTTATTGCATGTCATGGGGACGCAGCCGCCCGGTGACGTGTCGCGAGTGCCCAGGGAAACCTTGGGAGCGGCCGTGCCGGGAGCAAAACCCGTGTGCCCAAGGGTTTGCTTATGGGCCCGTTGGAGATGGGGTGACTGTGAGTTCCTCCGAGCTAGCGGCTGCTGCGGGCTGGGGCTGAAGGGCGTGGAAGGAGCAGGGTCAGCACAGAGCCGGACGGAGCAGGGCTCCGGAAGGGTGATGATGGCACGGGCCCGGCGACGCCGCTACAGCCGCCGCTGCTGCAGGGGAACGGGCCGGAGACCGTGGGAAAGCGGCCTCCGCGGCGGCTGCCTGGCTCCGACGAGTTGCCACACGCCCGCCGTGACTGCGCGGGGTTGGGAAAACCCTGGCGCGGGCTTGCCGGGACTCGGCCGAGCCGGCCCGCCCCTCCGCTCCGCCACCACTTACCCCGTGAGCGGGATGCGGGGCAGCAATGTTGCGTCCAGGACCCGTCCCTCGGAGCGGGGCCTGCGGGGATGAGCCCCTGCCCCACGTCTCATCCTACCTGTCCCCACCCTCATGTTAAATCTGCTCACGTGATTTTTTTTGACCCCGCTGTCTTTCTGTCTCTGCAGCTCTCTCTCCTCCCGCTTCCTCCCTGTGGTGGTTGGGCTGTTTCTGCCATGACTCTCTGCGCCTAGGCCTGGCTGCCCTGTGCCTTTGCCAATCAAACCCGAGCCTCCTCCTCTGACAGGTCTGTATGCAACCAAATCACCTTTTGCTGTCAAAAAAATGTTGATTTGTGGTGCTCTCCTTTGCTGTTTTCTTCTGGGAGGGAATGTCCGAGAGGCCCAAGATGCTGGCTGCCCCTACACTGGTTGTCCAGAGGTCCCCAGGGAAGGACCTGGAGGGTGGTGGGCTTCAATAACTGGCAAAGGGGCTCGTGGGGTCCCCTTTAGGGGATTGCTGCCCCCCTTCATGCCCCTACGTACATAGGAGAGAACTGTGGAGCCAAACAAAATGAAGCTGGGGATGTCCCCAGTACCTCTTCACCTTCCCCCAAGGGAATCTGGGGAGGGATTTAGGTCAGTGCTTGTTCTATGAGACCCTATCCTGCGCATTGCCCACGTGTGGGGCCTGCCCTCTTCTCCCACTGGTGGCTCTGTGGGGCCTTTTCCGTGTGGGAGAGGGTCCCTGCTGCCTGTTCTGCTCTGTAAATAATCATTCTCCTGAACCCACCTTGACCGGATTTGCTCTTCGGTGTAGTGGGTGCAGGACCTGCTGCTGCCCAAGCGCAGAGTTTCCAAGCATAGTTGCCACTGGGGGCCGTGTGAACCATGCCGGGAGCTGGGCTGCTCCAGGACCCCCTTCCCACAGTTCCCGTGGGAGGAAGTGGATGTTACTGCTTTAATCTTATTTGTTTTCCCCCTTGTTCTGGGAATCTGCCGTAACGACATCTGTCTGTCTGCCCTCTCGTCCCTCCTTTCTTCTCCCTCCGTCACGTGCAGTGAAGAGAGTGGCTGCCCTCGGCCTTTCAGGGTTACTGTCCCTCCCCTCGCGCTGCCACCGAGCCGCGTGCGCCCGTGCCTCCGCGCGCCGCCCGCCCTGCCCGCGCCGGGCCCGCGGCACCCATGGACGACTCGGAGGTGGAGTCGACCGCCAGCATCCTTGCGTCGGTCAAGGAGCAGGAGGCGCAGTTCGAGAAGCTCACGCGGGCGCTGGAGGAGGAGCGGCGCCACGTCTCCGCGCAGCTGGAGCGCGTCCGCGTGTCCCCACAGGATGCCAGCCCGGGCTTGGCCAACGGCACGCTCACCCGGCGGCACCAGGTAAAAAGGGCGGCGGGCGCCGGGCTGCCCTCCCGGCCGTCCCCAGGACCCGCAGGACGGCTAGGTTGGTGTCGTGATGCGCCGTTGGGGCGGCGGAACCGCGGGCAAGCTGGGGCCGTGCGGGTCTCGCCGGCAGCTGGACACTTTCCGAGGGCAGAGGCGCATGGGCTGCTATCAGCTCTTGGCATCTTTGCTCCCCACTGCATCGGCGTCTTACAGGGCAGCCAGAGCGCTGGGGCTGCCACAGGGATGTGTCTGTCTCCCTCTCCTGTGGCACCGAGTCCCTAGAGACTTGGTTTATCCCCGGGACTGCCTGGCCAGGCCTGGGAGAGGCCTCCTCCCTGAAGAGGAGCGGGCGCTTGGCAGGCTACATGCAGAGCTGGGCAGGAGGTGCCACCTCTTGGGCTGTGGAATGCCAGGAGGGAACCGCTTGGAGAAGGGGCAGCGTGCCTGGCCTCGCCGTGAGGAGCCCGCGTGGGCTCTGTGAGGAGCCCGTGCGAGTGGGCTCGGGTGTCGGTGATCGAGCGGTGCCTCCTCCAAGGGCTTGCGGCACGTGGCGCGGCCGTGCGGGAGCGGCTTGTGGGGCAGTGGGGCGCCCTGGGCTGGCGGCACCAGGAGGAGGGGCTCCGGGATCCCAGCAGGGCTGCTGACAGGGCTGCCCGCCGTGCCTTTCAGAACGGCCGCTTCCTGGGCGATGCTGACCTGGAGAGGCAGAAGTTCCCGGATCTGAAGCTCAACGGGCCGCAGGTGAGGGCTGGCCGGTGTCTCCCCTCCTGCACCTGGTACTGCAGCGGGTGCCTGCTCGCCACCTGGCTGACCGTGGGGGCTGACCATTTATGTCCCCTGTCCCCAGGACCACAGCCACCTCTTGTACAGCACGCTGCCCAGGATGCAGGAGCCGGGCCACATCGTGGAGGAGACGTACACCATGGAGGAGGACCCTGAAGGGGCCATGTCGGTCGTGTCCGTGGAGACGTCGGACGACGGCACGACCCGGCGCACGGAGACCACGGTACGGACCTGGGGAGGATGCACCTGCGGTGGGCTGTGGCTCTGGGGACAATTGTGGGCTTGTTGTGCTRTGAAGTGGAGGGCTGGTGTGAAAATGCAGGGCTGAGAAGCTGGGGGTGCAGGGATGGCAACTCCTGACTGCAGCGTGTCCCCCGTGCAGGTGAAGAAAGTGGTGAAGACTGTGACCACGCGGACAGTGCAGCAGGTCCCCATGGGACCCGACGGGCTCCCCCTGGAAACCTCCCCGGTGCCCAGCAGCTACGTGCAGACCATGGACAGGAACTTCCGCAAGAACGGCAACGGGGGCCCCGGCGGCTACCTGGGCCAGCCGGGCACGGCCACCCTGCCACGCAACTACCACTACCCCGATGGCTACGGCCGCCCCTACGAGGACGGCTACCCGGGCAGCGACCACAGCTACGGCAGCCTGTCCCGCGTCACCCGCATCGACGAGCGCTACCGGCCCTCCATGGACACCTACCGGGCGCCCAGCCGCCAGGACGTCTACGGCCCCCAGCCCCAGGTGCGTGTCGGCGGCAGCAACATGGACCTCAACCACTTCCACGCCGAGCCGTACGGCCTGGAGGACGACCAGCGCAGCGTGGCCTTCGACGACGTCGACTACAGCCTCATGTCCGACTATGGCACAGCCCGACGGGCAGGGACCCCGTCTGACGCCCGCCGTCGGCTCAGGTAGTGATCGGGGGGGCCAGGGACCGCTAGCAGGGATCCCTACAGCTCCATCCTCAGAAGGTGGAGACTGAGTCACCTACAGCTGTGCAGGAGAAAACTTGCATCCGCTCCTAATTGCGCCTTTAATTGGCGGTAAAAACTCGCTGCTAATTGAGCTGGTTGTCCTGCAGCGTGGGGTTCCCTGGGGCGGTTGGCCATAGCTTTGGGCCCCATGGCCTCTGGGGCTCCCGGGGGAGTTGGATGCCCCATGGCCACGTGCCACTGGCCAAAAAAGCCCCCAAAAAGGCGTCTCCCGCCAGGACGAGCACCTGGCGGGGGCTGCGTGGTGCCCTGTGCAGTAGGCTCCCATGGCAGCYGCGCCGGGCCAGTGTGGGTCGGCCCCAGTGCCCTGGGGAAACTGTTCCTGTAGGCGCAGGGAGAAGCTGCCTGACCTGTTTGGCAGCCAAGCGGCTTCTCCCTCCCCTCGGGCGGTGGGTGAGCAGCGCCTCCTCCGCCTGCGCTGCCCTGCTGGCTGGAGGAAGGGCTGGGGGTCCTCGCGCCGCCCCTCAGAGACGTTGGCAAGTGTCCGGGCACGTTAAGCTGTGTATCCTGCGGGCTGCCCGGCTCGGGGCGCAGGCCGTGCCCCAYGGAAGCTCCCGGCTGCCGGGGGAGCAGCTGTGCCCACCCTCCCAGCCAGCGTTTCTGCTGCTGCGTCCAACCTGTCGGCGAAGTTGTTGGCCCAGGTTCGTTACCCTGCCCACCCGTGCCGCGTTGGCGCTTGGAGCGCAGCTTCCCAGGCTCCACRTTGCGCCGGGGCCGCTGCTCCGCCTGCCCCTCCTGTGGCAGTGGCGAGCGGGCGCTGCTGAGCTCGGCTTGGCCACCACCTCCCTAGCAATGGAAGCAGGCGAGAGCCCGCACGTTGTCTTTCCTTGGTGTATCCCGTGGCGGGGGTACTAGCTACACCGTGGCTACGGGTGTATCCTGTAGCTCAGACAGTCGGTGCCGTGCTGGTTCCAGGCCAGACGGCGCAGTGGCGAGCTGCGTGGCCCCGCTGCCCTCTCCTGCCTACCCGCCTCCGTGGTGGCGTAACAGGCCCGCTTGCGGGAAGCACTTAAGCTGAGCAAAGCCCTGAGGAATTCCCCAGTTCCTTGTCGCGGCTCCCTAGCATAGGATGAATTTGCCCTCTAGTGGCCACGAGCCCAAATATTTATTCCTGCCTCTCCGTGGGCCGGCTGGGCCTTGGGACTGGGTTGTGCCTCCTCTGTGGAGCTGCTGCCAAGAGCAAGGTTGTGCATCCAACCCCAAGGAAGGTGAACCCAGCACGGTGGGAAGGGAGCAGAGGCGCGCTCTCCCGCTCCTGAGGAGCCTCATGCTTTGTGGGGATGGGGCCGCTGACGCTGGCTGTCCCCTCTCCTAGGAGCTACGAGGACATGCTGGTGGACGAAGGGGCCCCTGACCGGTACTACTGGTCGCCCATGGCTCAGCACGAGCGGGGCAGCTTGGCCAGCCTGGACAGCCTGCGCAAGGGAGCGGCGGGCGCGTGGCGGCAGCCGGAGCTGCCCGAGGTCATCGCCATGCTGAGCTTCCGCCTGGACGCCGTCAAGTCCAACGCGGCCGCCTACCTGCAGCACCTCTGCTTCCGCAACGACAAGATGAAGACGGAAGTGCGCAAGCTGAAGGGCATCCCCGTGCTCGTGGGCCTGCTGGACCACCCCAAGAAGGAGGTGCACTAYGGGGCCTGCGGCGCCCTCAAGAACATCTCCTTTGGCAAGGACCAGGACAACAAGATCGCCATCAAGAACTGCGACGGCGTGCCTGCCCTGGTGCGCCTCTTGCGGAAGACCCACGACATGGACCTCACGGAGGTCATCACGGGTAGGTGCTCCGGGGACGGGGCTGTGGTGGGTGAGGCTGCGCAGCGCCCTCGTGGTCTGAGCGCGCGCCTCCGTGTGCGGCCGGCAGGGACGCTCTGGAACCTGTCCTCGCACGACTCCATCAAGATGGCCATCGTGGACCACGCGCTGCACGCCCTCACCGACGAGGTGGTCATTCCGCGCTCGGGCTGGGAGCGGGAACCCAACGAGGACTCCAAGCCACGCCATATYGAGTGGGAATCCGTGCTCACCAACACCGCCGGCTGCCTTAGGTACGCGGGGCTGGTGCTCCCGTCGGCCCCTTCCCGGCACACGAGTGGCCGCTTCGGGGAGCCCCCTGTGCCCCCTGGGCGAGAGCGGCTCCTCCAGGAGGGTGAGTGGAGATGGGGCTCCTGAGGAAGGAGATGTTTCCTTCTGCGGGGAGGAGCTGGAGCAGTTCTGTTCTGCCTGGAGCTGCCGGGCTGGGTGCTGCTTCCAGGCCCCTAGCGGTTTCGCCCGTGACGGGTGTCCCCTGCTTGCCTCAGGAACGTGAGCTCGGAGCGGAGCGAGGCCCGTCGGAAGCTGCGGGAATGCGACGGGCTGGTGGATGCCCTGATCTACATTGTGCAGTCCAAGATCAGCCAGAAGAGCGCGGACAGCAAGGTACTGTGGCAGTGCGTGTGTTGGGACCGGCACCCGCGACGCCCTGTGCTCCTTGGCCAAGCCCTGTCAGGCTCTGCTGGTGCTGCTGGTGGCTGCTTGTGGGCTTCTCGAGAGCAGGAACAAAGCGGGGGAGTTGAGGGCTTCACCTGGGAAGAACATGCAGTGACGGCTTGGAGAGCACGAGCCGAGCTCATGTCTTTAGCCCTCTGGGGAAGAGAGAAGTCTTGTGSGGTGGGACTCGGGTGCTCCATTACCCCCAGCTCATGGCACCCACATGTGCCTTGGCCCACTGTCAACTTGAGCTGTCCCTAGATCTTTCCTCGGATCGCTTCTGCCCCTGGCAGGGAGATTTTTGGCTCTACAGGGTATGAGTTGAGATGGGCAGGATTGGCCATGCCCCCYTGGGGATGGGATTTGCGTTGGATCCGCCGGAGATGGAGCTGCCTGTCTCCGGTTCAGGAGCTCCCCTTRGTGCAGCCACGGCCTGGGCTGGACGGGCATGGGCTGCTCTGAGCCGGGCTCTGGCTTTCTGCAGCTGGTGGAGAACTGCGTGTGCCTGCTGAGAAACCTGTCCTACCAAGTGCATCGGGAGATCCCCCACGCCGAGCGCTACCAGGAGACCCCGCTGGCGCCCGCCAACAGCAGCGGGCCCCCCCCTGCCAGCTGCTTTGGCGCCAAGAAGGGCAAAGGTTTGTTGGGTGGGGTGGAGACGGGACTATGCGAGTGGGGCTCGCGTGTGGGTCTTGCTGCTCCTGCCCTGGCATCGCTCCGTGGAGGCTAAATGGCAGCTTGCCCTGGGGACGCGGTGGTTTGTGCCTCCCCGGCCTTGGGGATGCACCGCTCGCCTTGTCCAAAGTGTTGGACACCAGCTTGTGGTCTCCTGGGGGGTTTCTGTGGTGGCGGGATGGTGGTGGCTGGGTCTGCACTAACTCCGCGCCTTTCCCTCTCTCCTGTGTTGTCCCTGCCCTTTGCTTCCTTGCCAAACGATCTGCCCCATGGTGCTGGCGGCTCTTCTCTCCTCCTGCCTCCCCTCTGTCCTGTCCTTCCCTCCGCTTCGCCCATAGACGAGTGGTTCTCCAAAGGTGAGTGTGCTCTTGGTTCTCCTTTTGCTGTGGTTGGTTCGGGTGCTTTCTGCAGCTCGCCCTGCTGCCCTAACTGGGCCCATGCTGCCTGTGCCAGGGTTTGGGCCCGCGCTGCCCGGCTGTGGGCCTTGCTGGCGCCTCGGCTTCCCCTGGGCTTGTCCAGGTGGTGATGAGCGGCTGGGCCTGCGCGTGTGCGGCAGCTGCCTCACGCCTCTGCGCTTGCTCTTTGAAGGTAAAAAGAACCCCGAAGACCTGGGCACTGACACGGTGGACTTCCCTAAAAGAACAACACCAGCCAAAGGTGGGCTCTCCAGCGCGCTCGTCCTCTGCCATGTCTCGGTGTGGCTTGTTCCCTGGCCTGCTCTTTTCTGCTCCCAAAAGACCTTAAAAGCACTGCCTAAGGCAGACGTGAGGAAGGACCATTGTGAGAAGCCTTGAGGAACCAGCTTATAACTTCAGAGGGCTGCAGATCCCTCTTGCTCTGGGGCCAAGGAGCGAAGCCAAGTGTTCTTGGGAAGCCCCCTCTCAAGATGGGGTTGCCTGGGGGCCTCTGCCTCCCTGCTGGGGTAGCGGGGCCCGGGGGCCCTCAAGTCCTTGAGGGTGAGCTGAACCCAAGGCTCTTGCAGCAACAGAGGGGCCTCGGCCCTTGTGCCACGCCATGTCCCAGATCAGGTTGCCCTCAGCCAGGCGCTCGGTTGGTGTTGAGGGTGCTCYGGTCGTGCCGTGGCTCAGCCCGGGGCTGTCTGGACGGGTCGGTTGCTTGGTGTCGAGTGCTGGCTGAGCCCTCGGTGACTCTTGCTGCCCCCGTGTCCCTCTGGCAGGCTACGAGCTCCTGTTCCAGCCCGAGGTGGTGCGGATATACATCATGCTGTTGAAGGAGAGCAAGACTCCCACCATCCTGGAGGCTGCGGCAGGAGCCATCCAGAACCTGTGCGCGGGCCGCTGGACGGTGAGGGACTCCTCCGTGCCGGTGGCTCCTCCGAGCCCCTGGGGAACGCGAGCGGGGAGGCACTGGCCCTGCATGCCCGTAATGCTGGGGAGGGTCACAGCTCAACCCCTGTGGCTTCTGCTCGGGRATTTAATGCCGAGGTGACCGGGGCAGGGCGGGTGCCCCAGAGCAGAGCTCAGTGCTCCGTGAGCCCCTTCACTGGCTGCSTTACCAAAGTTGTGTCCGTGGGGGCCCGGGAGAGCCCTGGAGCTGCTCTCCTGTGGATGGGGCTTCCTGCCCTCGCTTACGGCAGGAGGTGTGCCCTCCTGGGGTGGGAATCTCTCTCGGTGCTGAGTTGAAGCCAACAGCAAGCTGAAGGGGCAGGGAAGTGCAAAGCTCCCCGTGCTGGTCCCRCCGCGGGAGCACAGAGAGGCCCTGGTTACACCGCGGTGCCCTGTCCCCGCAGTACGGCCGCTGCATCCGCGCGGCGCTCCGCCAGGAGAAGGGGCTCTCGGCCATCGCGGACCTCCTGACCACYGACAGCGAGCGCGTGGTGAAGGCGGCCTCGGGAGCCCTGCGCAACCTGGCCGTCGACCTGCGGAACAAGGAGCTCATAGGTGAGRGCTGCGATGGCCGGAGAGCGACTCGGGGTGTCCTCGCCCCGCATGGTCCCAGGGGGGACCACGGTCCTGGCCCCTCTGTGGCCCAGGGGGCAGCAGGTTGCCCCAGCGTCCCATTACTGCTCCCCTCCCAGGAGATGGGCACCAAAACTGTTGGCATTCCTGATCCTCCTGCGCTGGCTCCTGCCCTCACCGCCTTCTCCCGCTCATGCCCACCTCKTTCTTCCTCTCAGGCAAACACGCCATCCCCAACCTAGTGAAGAACCTGCCTGGAGGCCAGCAGACACCAGCCAAGAACCTCTCCGAGGACACGGTGGTGTCGATCCTCAACACCATCAACGAGGTCATCGTGGACAACCTTGAGGCCGCCAAGAAGCTGCGGGAAACGCAGGGCATCGAGAAGTTGGTGCTGATCAACAAATCCGGGTAGGTTCCGTGGTGGAGGGCACAGAGGGAGATACTTTTCCCCCGGGGTCTCGACGCCAGGAGGGCTTTGCTCAATGTCTCCTTGCTGCTTTCTAGGAACCGCTCCGAGAGGGAAGTCCGGGCTGCTGCCCTTGTCTTGCAGACAATCTGGGGCTACAAGGAACTGCGGAAACCACTGGAGAAGGAGGGCTGGAAGAAGTCGGATTTCCAGGTGTGGAGGAAAAGGGGGAACACACGCAGGCGCTGCCGTGAGCCAGCGCTGATCTGTGGGTTATCCGAGGGCTYGAGCAGCTCCTGCTCCCAGGGGAGGAGAGTTCAGCACTGTGACAGGATCAAACCCCATGTCAACCTCGGGGGGCCCAGAACCCCCTTCCGTTGAGGCCCCCAAGCAGGGGCCGAAGCAGCGGGGAGGCGTTTGGGCCCCCTCTTGCTGGAGGGGAAGGGGCGCCYGCCTCGGCGCTAAGCCGTGCTCCGCTCCCCCAGGTGAACCTGAGCAGCGCGGCCCGGCCCCAGGGCGGCAGCTCCTTCGACGACAGCACCTTGCCTCTCATCGACCGGAACCAAAAAGCAGGTAGGGCCCTGGGAACGCCGCCTGCCCCTTCTCTCCCASCTCGTGCCTCCTCCCAGCTGCCTGGCCTTCCCGCTCTGCCTGCTTCCCTGGCTCTCCTGGCCTYTCTGGTGCTGGTAGCCAAGGCTCCGGGGGGGTTCCTCACTGCTGGAAACAACAGTCGGAGTTGCTGTAGGTGTGGCAGTGCGGTGGTGCACGGCCTCACCTGCTCCTCTCCCCTCCTTGCAGACAAGAAGTCCTCCCGGGAGGAGATCCAGATGAGCAACATGGGAGCAGGTAGGAGAGGGGCTGGGAGCGGGGCTGTGCTCACCGCGCCGCGCTGGGGGTCACGTGCTGACCGGCCCCATCCTGCTCCAGACAACTATTCCACACTCAACGAGAGGGACCACGGCAGGACGTTGGAGCGGTCYGGGGAGCTGGGGGACGTGGAGCCCGTGAAGGCGGCGCCGCTGATGGTGAGTGAGCGGCTCGGGAGACGCTGGGGTCCCGCCACTAACCGCCTTGCTCCGCGGCCCCTACTAACCCGCCGTGTGTCTGCAGCAGGACGAGGGGCAGGAGCTGCCGCTGCCGCCGCCGCCTGAGCTAGAGGAGGCGGAGGAGGACGCGGCCCCGTCCTACCCCGTGTCGGTAGGTCCCGCGGCGCCCTGCCCGCTCCCACCGTCCCGGGCCCATTCCCGGCATCCCGCGCTTGTCCCGCTGCTTCCGCTGCGCCGCCCGGCACCGCGACCCTGCGCGTCCCGCTCCCGCCCCGCTCACCGCTCTCCCTCTCTTTCTCTCCRCAGCAGAAGATCTAGCGGCCGCCCCCGCCCCGCTCAGTTTGGATGCATAATATATTATATATAATAACTCTTCGTGGTGGAATGGACTGATTTTTACCTTGTCTTATTTTTGGTTTTTTCGCTGGACTGTTGGTGCCAACTTTCGCCAGCCCAAAGCCCGGGCGAGGGGCGGCCCGGGCGGCGGTGCTGCCGCCAGCTCTTCCTCGCCATCCTCCTGGCTCCGGGCCCCAGGATGCTGCGCCGGGAGCCGCCTCTGCCTTCACCAGGAGCTGCCTTCTCTCCGCAGCGGCGCCGGCGCCCCGGCTCCCGCCACCTCTTCTGCCTTGCCTATACATGTGTTTTTGTGCGGGAATCGCCCTTGGCGCAAGGCTGGGGCACGAGCGGCGCGTCCCCCGCTCCCGGCGGCGGGAAGGGCTCTCGCTGCGCTCCGGTGCTTGGCGGGAAGGGCAACAAGGTGCTCCTGGCYCGGCCCTCGCTGCGCAGGGGCGAGGTCCGGCCGCTCCGCTCCGTAGGTGGAGGGATCCCACTGTGGGCAGAGGGGCAGGGAGCAGCGGGATGGGGCAGGAGGCTCCCGGCCCCTTTCCCCCCTCACCACGTGCCTTTCTTTGCCACTGTGAAGTAGGTGTGGGGCAGCGCGGCGCCGGGCCCCGCGCCCGGCCCTCCCGCCTCGGTTGGGTTTCGCTCTGGGGTCTAACGCGTCTTCTCCTTTCGTAACGTATGTAAAACACTAATTCCTTTTTTTAAAAAATTCCAGATGAACCAAAAAAACCCACCTCCCCCCGCTCTCTTCGCGTGGGCCCCGGGCCCGGGCGGAGAGGGGGGGGTCCTGCTGTTCGGTGTCCGATTCCTGTGCACACTCTTGTAACGCTTTTCCAACGAAAATGATTTTTTTATATAAATAAAGTTTTTAAAGTGTGCGGCAGTGTCGGTGTGTGCGGGGGGGGGGGGGCGCGGGCGGGACCGGGCTTCCGGCCGCCGCCCGGCCCGCGAACTACAACTCCCAGCAGGCACCGCGCAGGCGCCGCCCCGGCGGAAGCGGAGGGGCGGGCCGCGGCGCCCGGCCCCGCCCCCT
>NW_020455479.1:795215-799714 GCF_003342845.1 Nothoprocta perdicaria
GTGAGTGCCCCGCACCGGGACCCCCGGCGGGACCCCGCACCGGGACCCCCGGCGGGGCCCGCACCGGGACCCCGCGCCGCGCTCACGGCCGCCCTCTCCCCCCGCAGGTGCCCGGATAAAGCTGCCGCCAAAGGTGAGAGCCGCGCGGCGCCCCCGGCACCCCTTCCGGGAAGCGGGAGACACCGCTCCGGGAAGTCCCCCCGGCTTGTCCCGGGGCAACTTCCGAAGGGGCCTGAACGGCGCCGGGCTCCACGTGCTGGTGGTCGGGATCCGGTCGGGATCCGGCGCGCGATCCGCGTTTCCCGTCATCCCCCTTTCCGCTTCGGCGCCTGTCCCTCCCGAGCYCCTCTCCACTCCGGCGGCTTCGCTCGGAGCGGGCGCGGATCCGTTTGTCCATCCTTAGCCCGGCAGCGGAGCGGGGCGGCGTTCACGGGAACAGCACCCCGCTGGCAAACGGGCTGCTTTATCCCAAGGACCGGCTGCTGTGGTTGGGTGTTTGGGGTCCTGCCCCCCTTTAACGTACACGTTATGTGGGAATGTTGCCCGCRTGGAAAGACGTGGAAAGGGGCCGCTAAAGGCGCCTTTCCGGGCGCAGCAAATGTATGGGATGCCCAGGAACAGCTTCCCTTCCTGCAGCCCTGTTGGGATAAAGTGTTTCAGCAGTCCTGCCTTGCGCGGCCGGAGCTTGGGCTTGAGGAGGAAAATCCAGGAGCGTCCACCTGCCCAGGGCACGTTGGGTTCGGGCTGCCCTTCCCTGGCTCGAGCTCCGAGCTGGGATTTGCGGCTCTTCCCTGCGCTCCGTTGCCAGACCCTTCTCCAGGTGGGACTGTCACTGACACGTGTGTCGGGCTCGGGAAGTGGCTCCGAGCCCCTCGGATGCAGCTTCCCACGGTGCCGTGCGTGGGAGCGACTCCAGTTCCAAGCTTGGCCCGAGGGATTCCCGAGTCATTYGGGTCTGTGGGAAACGCGGGTTCAGGACGGCACCCCTCATCGTGTCCTTATGGATCGCAGCTGGAAAAGTGAAGTGGACATTGGGTGCTCACAGGGGCTCCCGACGTCGCGCTTCCAACCAGAGCCCCGAGCAGCTCAGTAACGTGTACTGATTGCTCCTCATGGGAGGGTGCAGCGCGTTCCCAACCGGGCTCCTGGGCCCGGTTAGCAAGCGGCCTCCCCGCGTTTCATACACCCAGGCTGCGGAAATTTCACGTTTGCAAGGAAAGAAAAAAGCYGGGAAGCTTCGCTTTGCCATATTGTGAGGTAGGGAAGGGATATGGGGACTGGCCCGGGCGGTGCTCGCCGGGGGCATGCYGAAATAGAGGAATATTGGGCCGCGGCAAGCCGCTTCCTCGTGGCAATGCAGCTGGAAAGCAGCGTCGCTCCGGGAGCGCCGCGGTGCCGCCCGTTGCTCCCGCGGCCGCTCCGCCCGGCGCCGCCGCGACCTTTGCCCAGGCGGCCGCTGGCTGCGCTCCGGCTCTGCCGCGGCCCTGGCCGGGCTGCCGGGCACGCGTCTCCGGCGGCCCTTGGTGCACGGGGCGTCGGGAAGCAGCGGATCTGCTGGACGCGTCCCGAGGGAGAGGGAACYGCGGGGAAGGGCCTGTGGAGCACCGGCCTTGGGGACGGGAGCAAAGCTGCCGACTTTCGGGGTGTCCCTGGCCGCAAAGGCTGCCCGGGAAGGTCTCCTTGGGTTTAGCCTTGGAGCGTCGCTGGGAAGCCGGCCTCGTGTCCGGCCTTCCAGGGAAATGAGGTCCTTCCCAGAGAGGTGGCAGGTGCCAGCGCTGGCAGGACGGTAGGCGCTGGAAATTCCTGGGSAATGGTCCCGGGACCTCTTTTGGCGCTTGGATTCAGCACCTGGAAGGCCCGAGAAGGTTCATGGTTGGGTTTGATGATGCCAGGAGCTGGTGGTTGCCGTTGGGATCCGCGGAAGCCGTGGTGCTGGCCGAGGAATTGGCGACGGGAATGATGCCCGCATTGGCATCGGTTTCCTCGGCACGGCGGGATTTACGGAGCATTGCARGGCACTCGGTTCAGCGAGGGAGTCGTCTCCCGAGGCTTTATTAGGAAAACAGGAGCTGGTCCTTGTAGGAGCTCGTCCCCTGGGGCAGCGGGAGCCGTCCCGGGATGGCCGGGGGCGGCGGTGCCGGAGTGGGGTCCGCGCGCCGCCGCCCTCACCGCCGCCGTTGCTCGTGACGTTGCAGCTCCCAAGGAAGAGCAGCCGGAGGAGGCGGCCGGCGCGGGCGCGCCCGGGCGCAGCTGGCGCAGCAGCCGCGCCGCCGCCCGGCAGCGCCCCGCCGAGAGCCCGCGCGCCGCCCGAGCCAGGCCCGCCTCCCTGCAGCTCGTGTGCAAGTCCGAGCCGGACACGGAGCAGCTGGAGTACGGTACGGCACGGGCGCGGGGCCCGCAGCGCGGCGGGGGAGCCGCGCGGCCCCAGCCCAGCCGTGCCTTTCCCTTGCAGAGGTCACGGAGCAGCACCAGTCTCCCGCTGGAGTCAGGTAGGAAGCCCTCGGTGCCGGGGGGCTGCGGCGGCGGCTGTCACGCGGCTGGCCCCCTTGGGGGACGTGGCCCCGTGGGAGGACGTGGCCGTCACCTCGCCTCCGCTCCCCCGCTCCTGGCAGCGATGACGACGACGACGAGATGCTCGTCAGCGAGGAAGAAGTTCCCTTCAAAGACGACCCCCGAGATGAGACCTACAAGCCCCACTTAGAAAAGTAGGTGTGGGGCGGCGCGCGCCGGGCGTTAGGGGGTGACGTGGGGCGGCCGGCTCCGCGCCCCRCGGGGGTCCCGGGGGGCTGGGGGGCTCAGGGTGGCCTGGCAATCCCACCGCCTGCCACGGTGCCACGCAGGGAAGCTCCCAAGCAGAGGCGGAAAGGTGCCAAGGGCAAGGAGGAGAAGGAGAAGCAGAAGGAGATTAAGGTGGAGGTGAAGGAGGAGAGCGAGTTCCAGGAAGACGAGGAGCCGCCCCGGAAGTGAGTGTACCCCCCGGCACACGCGTGCGTGTTTCCCTCGCCCCYGTAAGCGGGGGGACGTTTGTCCGTGTCCTGCCGGGCCTGAAGGGCGAGCGGGGAGACCTCCCGTTCCGAGCGCTGCGCCTCATCCAGGGCTGGGAGGGACCGGGGGGTTTGTTTGGCCGGAGCTGCCGTGTCCCGCGCTCTGGCACCCCGGGAAAGGCCTCCCAGCGGGAGCTGCTCGCGGGAGCTTTGGTAAAAGGGCTGCAGCTGCAAGGGCTGGATCGGATCGAGGAGCCCCAGGGCAGAGGTTTGTCCCCCCGGAGCGCCCCAAAACTCTGGCTCCTTGTCGCTTGAGCCGCCCGCCGAGGCTGTGCCGGGCTCTGCCCCAGGCTCCCTTCGGGATGGCCGGAAAAGCGGCTTTTGTGCTGGTTTTCCTGAGGAGCGGCAGCCAGCGGGGCTCCCTCTGCTGGCCCGGGGGCTCCGGCAGCTCCGGGAGCGCCGCGGCTCGCAGCGGAGCGCCGGCGCCTGCGCCCTTCGAGGCCCTTTTTTCCCTACGGAGAACGTCTCCCCGGGCCTTCGTGATCTGCCGCTGGGATGGGGTGCTACGTGTGCACGTAAAATGCCTCTTCCTGGCGACGTGGCTCGAGTTGGGAGCGGCCGTAGGGCTCCGYGCGCCCCGGGAAGGCCTCGCTCTGCTGCGAGCGCCGCGGTGCCGGCAGCGGCCCCGGGACCAGGATGGGCCCTGCGCTGAGCACGGGGCAGCGGCGCGGCGGGGCTCCGGATGTACTGTGGGGTACTCGGGTCTGGTTGGGGGGGTCTGCACAGGCAAGACTAGTTCAAACCCACCGCGACAGCGAAGGAAAACGTGTCCTGGCCCCACCTGCGTCCTCCCCGTGTGTCTTGTGCCCCTTCAAGCGGGCAGTAGTTTCCTCTAAACGATAACGTGCCGCTGCTGTCCGGCTCCGCGGGGCCCCTGCGCGACGAAGCCTCTCGGTTGTGTTTCTGTGACCCTCTTGCAGGCGAGGCAGGAGGAGAAAGGACGACAAGAGCCCCCGGCTGCCCAAGAGGAGGTAAGCGGAGCCCCCCGCTCCTTTCTGGGGTCGAAGGTAACGTCTCGGAGCGGCAGGAGGAGCTAGCGGGGAGGGTTCCCAGCTCCGGGAAGAGCGGAGGGGGCCCTGTGAGCTCACGGGAATGCGGGAATGTCTCGCTCCTCCTCCTGCCACCCGGCATGCGGCTGCACCGGCTCATCTGGGCCCGCTTCCTTCCYGCCTCGTTAGGAAGAAGCCTCCCATTCAGTACGTCCGCTGCGAGATGGAGGGCTGCGGCACCGTGCTGGCCCACCCGCGATACCTGCAGGTAGGCGGGGGGCTCGTCCCGCGGCGCCCGCCCCGCGCCTGCTTGGCTCGCTCCGCTGCCGCCTTGCCTGGAGCGCGGCCTGCCTGCGGCGGGTGGCTCCGGCGCACAAAGCGCGACCCGCRGCCCTCTCCTGCGCTGCCTTCCTCCCGCAGCATCACATCAAGTACCAGCACTTGCTGAAGAAGAAATACGTGTGTC
>NW_020455479.1:800664-802384 GCF_003342845.1 Nothoprocta perdicaria
GGGGCTGCCCAAGGGCTGCTGCGGCGGCGGCGGCGGCGCCGAGCGCCTCGGCCTCGTGGCCGACGGCAAGCTCTTCGTGGGCAGCGCCGGCGCCGAGGCGCTCGCCGTGGGCACCGACCTCCTGGGCGCCACCACCGAGGTGCTCGTCGAGGATTCGGACTCCACCGGACCCTAGCGGGCGGGCGGGCGGACGGGGAGCGCGCGGCTGCTCGCGCACGCCGGACTCCGTGTTGGAGAGGAGAGGGGCAGAGGAGGAAACAAAGCAGAAGGAGAAACTTTCCCGAGGGAGAGCAAAGCTGGAACTCGGAACCGCTAGTCAATAAGCGCGGAGCGCGCTGCCTTCGGGCGCCACATCCCGGCCGGGCATCCCGGGATCCCGCATCCCCCCGGGGCCGGGCGAGGGAGCCCCTGCGGCTCCGTGGGCCTCCCCGCCGCCGTGGCCACGTCTATGCACCGCTCCGGCCGCCTCGCTGCCCTGCCGGCGCTGGGGGTCCCGCTTGGCACTTTAGCCCCCGCCCCCACGCGCCGCTCGGCTCCGCTCCGGCGGGATSGCGGGAACGCCGCGGGCGCCGGAGAGGCCAGGAGGAGCAGCCCGGTTTCACGACGGTAATTTGCACTTTGAACGTGTTTCGGTTTTTGTGTTGTGGTAACGAGATTCCTTATTTATTGACGAAAGGGTCGGTATTTTTTAGTTAGGTTTTTGGGCAAGGGGGGAGAAAGAATAGYGGGGCGATTTGGCCGGTTCCTTGGTGCAGAGGGAAGCGGCCGTCGGAGCCCCCCGGAGCCCCGGGCGAGCCGGGCTCGGCGCCCTGCGCCGGGGCGGCCGCTCGCTCTGCCGCGGGAAGCCTCCGCGGAGCCCCGCGGCCTCGAGTCCCTGCGCGGGTGGGCAGCGGTGCTCGGTAACCGGGGGTTCCTGCTGTTGGTTCTTGGCGATTGCTGGTTTTGCCTTTGGGCCGGCTCGGCGTGGCCGGCAGCCGCGGGMAGCGGCCCGCGAGGCCCGGGCCTGGGCACGGCCGGTGAAACGGGGGCTTCCAGCGAAAACTTTGGGGGTTTAATGGGAAAAAGTGGCCTCTAGGGCCCCCTCCATCCCTGCTGCCGCCTGGGAGCGGGCACCGTTGGGGGCGTCCTCCGCCTGTGCCCGCCTGGCTGCCCTTGGCTGCCRCAGGGCCATGACACTACGAGCCCCTCGGAGGCCGCCCGCTCCCKCCCCGCAGCCTCTTTTCGTTTTCCCCCTTTTCCCGGCCTCCGTCGGTCCTTGGCGCAGAGCCCGGCACGGGAGCGCCCGGCGCTGCCGCCTGCTCCCCCTCTCGCTGTCTCTCCTTCACTCGCATGCCGTTCGCTTCAATAAATTATTGTAGTAGTTTGCAATAAACTCTTTTTGTATTTTTTTTCCTGTATTTTTTTTCCCCCTGGGTTTTAGTTTTGTTTTCCCCAGGAGGAGGAGGAGGAGGAGGGAAAGGGGGACCCCCCCTCCCTGCTCGGTGCCTCTATTGGGGCCGTCCCTTTGGGCTGCAGACCCTTCAGGAGCCCTGGGGCAAGAGCCCGGGTCTGGAATAATAATAATTTAATAATAATAATAATAATGAGGAGGAGGCAAGAAGGGCGCTTCCCGCCCYGTTTTCTGTTGCGCGGCCCCTGCGTGAGCGCAGTGACTGTTGGAGGAGAAGCTGAACACGCCCGCGGGGARGGAACGGGCTGTGCTGCCCCGGCGCGACCCGGC
>NW_020455479.1:803335-804334 GCF_003342845.1 Nothoprocta perdicaria
CGGCCCGGGCGCCCTGCACGACGCTCTGGCCGCCCTGCGGCTCCGCGTGGCCGCGCTCGCCCACCACCTGCGCGAGCTGCTGCGCCTCGAGGGCCCCGCCGCGCACCGCGACGGCGACGATGACGGCGACGATGACGGTGCTGATGACGCCACTGATGACGGCGCCGAGGACGGTGCCGAYGACGGCGCCGGTGCCCGGCTTGGCCTCTTCGAGCGGCGGCTGCGCGGGCTGGCCGTGCTGCGGGAGCTGGCGCGCTGGGCCGTGCGCTCGGCGCGCGACCTGCGCCTCATCGCCAAGGCCGGCGGCGCCGCCGACGCCGACGGGAGCCCCTGAGCGCCCGGGCGGCCGCCGCGCCGCGCACGGCCCCGCGCAGGGAAAGGGCACGGCAATAAATAGCCGCTCCGGCGGCGCCCGCCATCCCGTTTTCCTGTCTCTCCGTGGGGGTGTGGGAGCACACGGGCTGCGGGGCGGCGGGACCCATTCCCGGCTGGAGCGGCCGTGCCCGCCGGGACAACCCAGCTCCCTGGGAGCCCCGCGGTCCCCTGCCCCGGGGACCGGGACAGCGGGGAGCCGCCATCCAGCCCGTCCCCGTTCCCGYGTCCGGCGCGGGAAGGGCTGCACGCGGAGACATCCCAGCAGCGCCGGGGCCGGAACGCAGCGGCTGCGGCTCCGGGAGGAGCGGCCCACGCGGGGGCCGCCACCGGGGCCCTCCTCGCCCGGGCTCCGTGGCGGGTCCTGGCCAGGGAGCCCCCGAGCACCAGCCGGTACCGGAGCCGGGACCCGGCCGGAACCCTCCTGGCTGGAGAGACCCCGGCTCCCGTGCGGAGAGGCGGGAAAGCGGGCGCGCGCTCAGGAGCGTTTGGGGGGAAAACGGGGAAAACTGTCCCGGGCTCCCCGCGCGATTCCTCCCTCCAGGGACCGCGGGGACGCCCCGGTGTCCCCGAGCCGCCCCCCCCGGACGCAGTGGTTCCGTCCGGACCCAACCCCCCCCCGCGGGG
>NW_020455479.1:805422-807137 GCF_003342845.1 Nothoprocta perdicaria
TGACACCAAGGGGCCGCCGGCACCGCCGCGCCAGGGCCTCGGCACCCTGAGCCGCGGCCACCTGCAGCGCTTGGCCATCGCCCAGTCGCGGGTGCTCATCGCGGCAGGGTGAGTGCGAGCGGCGCTGGTGCCGCCTCCTGCGTCCCCAGGGGCCTCCCGAAAGGCTATTGAGGCCGAGGCTATTGAGGCCGTGAAGGAATCCCCCCCTGCTCCCCCCGCCCCGGGGCCACTTYGTGCTGGGCAGGGGAGGGGACGGGGGCTCCGCTGCATCAGCCCCTTTCTCCCCTTTGTCTGGCTCCCGCCGCCCGCCTTCTGTCGCCGCCTGGCCCCTTTCCTCCGCCGTCCTCCCCCCGGCCCCCTGACCCCGCCGGGAAACTTTCCCATGGAGCAGAGGCCTGGGGTGGGAGGAAGCAGCCGGAGCGCCGGGGCCCGTGGCGGGCAGCGAGGGAGGAGGGGGGAAGAAAAGCGGGCGCGGACAAAAAGAGGCCATGAATAGTTGGGAGAGGCAGGCGGGGGTTCCAAAGAGCCAAAGAAAAGGCTGCCTTTTTTTCCCTTTCCTGAGGGGCCCGCCGCTAGATTAGGGAATTCTCCCTTTCCCGGTCTGTCGCTCGGGCAACTATTGTGCGGCCCCCGGCCCCGCGGCGTGACCCCGGCTGCCGAGGGGGCTCTTCCCGCCGCCTTTGTGCCGGGAAGAGCCGCGAGCGCCGCCCCTCGCTCTGCCGCAGGGTCCCCACGGTGCCCGTGAAGAACCTGAGCGGCTCCAGCCCCGTGAACCCGGCGCTGGCAGGTGAGGCCGGCCGGGCCGGGGGGCGCGCTGGGGCGCGGGGGGCCGCGGGCGCTGAGCAGGGCCCCTCRCCCGCAGGCATCACGGGCATCCTCATGAGCGCCGCGGGGCTGCCCGTGTGCCTCACGCGGCCCCCCAAGCTGGTGCTGCACCCGCCGCCCGTCAGCAAGAGCGACATCCAGGCCATCCCCGGCCTCTCGCACACGTGCCGCAAGACCACCAAGAAGCAGGCCAAGAAGGGTGAGCGCCGCCGCGTCGCGGCACCGGCGCCGGGCCCGCGGCCCCACCTTCCCGCGCGCCCACGCCGCCTTGTCTCCCCGCCGCAGGCAAAACCCCGGAGGAGGTCCTCAAAAAGTACCTGCAGAAGGTGCGGCACCCGCCGGACGAGGTGAGGGCGGCGGGGCTGCCCGCGGGCACCGCTCCGCGTCCCGGCGCCGCGCCTCACGCGCCGCCCTCCGCGCCGTGCCCGCAGGACTGCACCATCTGCATGGAGCGCCTCTCGGCGCCCTCGGGCTACAAGGGCCCGCAGCCGCCCGCCAAGCCCGAGCTCGTGGGCMAGCTGGCCCGCTGCGGGCACGTCTTCCACCTGCACTGCCTCGTCGCCATGTACAACAACGGCAACAAGGTGCGTGCGCCCGCCTGGTTCCTTTGGGAATGGCCATGGGCAGCGCCGGGGCAGCAGCCCGGCTTGTGCAAGCCTCGTTGGTTTCTATATATATATATATWTTTTAAGCTGTGTTTAAATGGTTCTCTGCTCCTGTGCTTGGTAATGGTGAACTTTGCTCGGGGCGTTGCGGCGGTGCTGCCCCCGTTTGCACCCGCTGAGGCCGTGTGGAAGCCTTTGCAGACGCGCCTTTGGTTTGGGACACTAGGAGGGAAAGGGCCCGTGCGCTGGGGATTGCTATTATTAGCAAAAAAAAAAAAAAAAAGG
>NW_020455479.1:807184-810544 GCF_003342845.1 Nothoprocta perdicaria
AAAAAAAAAAAAAAAAGGGAAATGTTTTCCTCTATTTGCAAAAAGGAAAACAAATAGAAACTGTGAGGAAAGTGATGGGATGGATCAGGAAGAGAAACGCGAACCTCGGGTGTTTGGTTAAAGCCGGTTTGCAGCAGTGCTGCTGCCAGCGCTGCCCGCTGCTTGCTGCGCCGGTTGGAAATGAACGTGTTTTGGTAATGGGAGCGACGCTCAGCCCTGCTCAGGGACGTGCCGGGCTGGGGCGATGCCGGGCGCTCCTGATTCCACCTTTTCCCCTCTTTTCTTTCCTCCCCGCCCGCCGCAGGACGGGAGCCTGCAGTGCCCGACCTGCAAAACCATCTACGGGGTGAAGACGGGCACGCAGCCGCCCGGGAAGATGGAGTATCACCTCATCCCGCACGCGCTGCCCGGCCACGCCGACTGCAAAACCATCCGCATCATCTACAACATCCCGCCGGGCGTGCAGGTGCGCGGCGGGCAGCGAGCGCGGGGCAGCGCGAGCCGCGTGCCGGGCGCGAGCCGGGCGCCTGGCTTGGCACGGGCAGCATTGCTGCACTCCGGAGCTCTTAGTTTCTCTCCCGCTTCGCGTGCTGCAGGGACCGGAGCACCCGAACCCTGGGAAAAACTTCACGGCCCGCGGCTTCCCGCGGCACTGCTACCTGCCGGACAGTGAGAAGGGCAGGAAGGTGAGAGGGGCTCCCGGGCTGTCGGAGACACGTTCGAGGGGGTGTTGAAGGGATAGAGCAGATGACGTGGGGGGACAGGGAGAAGCGCCCTGGGCTTGTGTGGGTGCCGCTTCGTGCCTCGCGCCTCTGCGGCTTGGATTGCAGGAGGCCTGAGGTTACCGTGTGCCTCTGCCCCTGGCTTTTCGGTGAGGGACCATCATCCCCTCTGGGAACCCGTGCTGGTGTCCGAAACACCATCCTGATCCTTCCTCACCCGCCCGGTCCCCATTCCGTGCTCACTGCTTCYCCCTTGTCCCTCCCCTGCCTCTGCGCTGGGATGCAGAGGCTGGAGCTTCAGGTGGTTCGTGCGCAGCMTGGGGTGCCTTGGGATTCCATAGGAGCCCCCTGGGCCTGGCCTCCCGTGGGCGCTGGGCTCCTTGTGCTCAGCACACGTTGACTCTGCGGCCTGTCCCGTCTCCGTCCCCCAGGTACTGAAGCTGCTGCTGGTGGCCTGGGACCGGCGCCTCATCTTYGCCATCGGGACCTCGAGCACCACRGGCGAGTCGGACACGGTGATCTGGAACGAGATCCACCACAAGACGGAGTTCGGCTCCAACCTCACGGGCCACGGCTACCCCGACGGCAACTACCTGGACAACGTGCTGGCCGAGCTCGCGGCGCAGGGCATCACCGAGGAGAGCTTGGCCCAGGACAAGGACTGAGACTGCGCTGGGGAGGCGAGGAAGGGGCCGAGCTGCTGCTGTCCATCGGCCCCAGGTACCTGCCTCTGCCTCCCCGTGCCCTGGCTCTCTGCTCCTCTCCTGCCCTGATACTCCAAGGACAAAGGTGTCCGAGAAGCCTGGCTGGAGCTTAGTGTGGAGGAGCTGGAGAGCTCCCGTCCCTGGTGCTCAGTCAGTGGGAGCAGCCCCATGCTGGGACTGGGAGAAGGTCCTTTTGGACAGCGCCTTCCCTGCCCTGGAGTTTGGCTTGGCCCTGAGCTCCGGGAGGGCGAGTGAAGTCTGGAAGCGGCCTCTGTGGTGGCAGCGAGGGAGCCGCGCGGCYCCGTGGGATCCGGCCTTGTGAGGGCCGCTCTGTCAGCGCCGCAGGAGCCGGGAGGATTCGAGCCAGCTTGGGGCCGCCGTGTCCCGTCGCCCACCGCTGTCGTGGCAGGAGCCGGAGAGGCGCCGGGGCCGGGCCAGCCCTTCCCGTCCCTCCCCAGCGCCAGGACGTGCCGGCCCGGCCCCGGCCCTCTCTCCGGCTCTGCTCCTCAGCTCCCATGGGACTCRACGCCCCCTCGCCGTGGCCCGGACTCGTCCCGCACTCGTCTGTTCGTTGGTTCGTTCGTCCTGTCCGGCGCCTCCCGGCTGGTCTCCTGTGTCCATGGAGCGGGGGGTGCCCTGTCCGTCTGTCCGTCCGTCGCGGCCCGTGTGTGCCCGTGCCCAGCCCCTGCCCCGTGTGGCCGTGTCTCCAGCTGTGCCCTGTGGGGCCGCCGCGTCCCCGTGTCGCGCAGGGGCCGGCGCAAGACGTCGGYGGTGGCGGCGGGTGCCCACGGGTGCCCCGCGTGCCGCCCGTCCCGCAGTGGGTTCTCTGAACCGTTCGTACGGGGGCCTCCCCGCCTTGCGTTTTATATACCTCATCTTTGGGGGTCTGTTGTGTACACGTCTATAGGGGTGGCGGCGCCGGGGCCCGAGCCTGGCGCTGAGCCCCCTGCCCCGCTGCCCTCGGGCCCTGTCCCCCCCGTGCCCCACGGTGCATCCTGGCCCCCAGGGCCGCCCACGTGCCGGGGGGGAAGGCAGAGCCTGCAGCCCCCCTCTCATCCCCAGTCGTTCCCTTCGAGGTCACCCCCTCTGGATTTGTCCCCTCCGGGTTTTTTCCCCTTTCCATGTTGAATTTGTCCCGCCGTGTCCTGGCCGGGGCCGCCGCGGGCAGCGAGGAGGAGGGCGGGGGGCGCGCGGGGAGGCCACGTCCTGCTGTAAAACGTTGTGTCGTCGTCGTCATCGTCGTCGTCYGTCCTTGGCCCGCTGCCCGTCCCCGTGCGCGCGGTGCCGCCCCGCCGGAGGGGACAATAAACGGCTGGCGGGGGGACGYTCGCTGTCTCTGTGCCGCCCGTCCCGTCCCTCGTCTCTGTCCGTCTGTGTGGCTGCGCTGGCGGCGCCTCGGGGGGCTCTTCTACCTCGCGCGGGGGAGGCAAAACAGCAAAAAGCAGCAGAAAATCCGTTTTCCCCCAGGGAACCCCCCGATTTGGGGCAGTGCAGGCGGCCGCCGCTGCATCGCCCGTGCCCACGGCCAAGGCAGCAGCGCTGGAGCGTTGCAAAGCGCTGGCGAGCCCAGCAGCGGGGCGGGAGCGCGGGCAAGGGGCCCCAGCCCCGGCTGCCGCCCCGACGCCTTCGCCACGGGGCAGCCTTACTTTTTGATAACCTTTTTTTTTTTTTATTACCATACATGTTTTTTAATGCTGTGTCGCCTATGCAAGTAGTCGCCGGCCGCGAAATAAAGCCGCTCCGTGCCTCTCGGCGTGTGCCTGTATATCTATGCAAATAGATATACGCGGGCGCGCGCTCACGCGGCCGCCTCCTCCTGGGGCCCGTCCCCGGTGACGCCGCTGTCACGGCGCCCCTCGCCGTCCCCCAGCGCCTGGTACCCCCTGCCCTTGCACCGGCGGCGCCCGTAGGCGACGAGGGCCAGCGCGGCGACC
>NW_020455479.1:810887-813380 GCF_003342845.1 Nothoprocta perdicaria
GCACAGAAGGCCACGCGGCAGCTGTCGCTGATGAGTGCCGGGTGCTGGCTGAAGCCAGCGGGGCAGCCGCGGGCGCGCGCGGCGGGCCCGGCCAGCGGGTTGCCCTCCTGGCAGCTGAAGAAGCCGCCGAAGGGCACGGCGTAGCGGCCGCCCGCCTCGTAGTCGTCGCTCACGCACACGCGCAGCTCGTCGAAGAGCCTGAGCGCCGCGTAGCCCGCCGGGCACGACTGCGCGCCCGTCACCGGGTTGGCGCCGCGCGCGCTGAAGAGGCCGCCGAAGAGGTAGCCRGTGCCGGGCGCCGCGGCGCCGCCGGGCGCGCACCAGTAGGCGCTGAAGCGCACGCGCGACAGCCAGAAGGCGTCGCGGCACACGTGGTGGCAGAAGACCCGCAGCACGCACTTGTCGTGGCACTCCAGGTGGCTGTAGCCCTCCTCGCGCTCCTGCGTGGCCAGCCGCACCGCCGTGTAGCCGCCCGGGCACGAGAAGCCCCCCGTGAGCGGGTTCTTCTGCTCCAGGCCGCGGCAGAGCGCGGCGGCGTCGGGGCCGCTCAGCGCGACGCACTCCTGGAAGACGCCGCCCAAGGTGAAGTTGGCGCCGGCGCCCTCGCACGAGCCGTCGTCGGCGTTGGCATGGAAGTTGAAGTTGGGCGAGGCGGCGTCCGTGCAGCCCGGGTAGGTGTTGAAGGCGTAGTAGCGGCCCAGGGCCTGCTCCACGCGCCGCGCCAGGCGCCGCGCCGTGGGCGCCGGCAGCTCCGGCAGGCTGCTGGGGCTGATGAAGAAGGAGAGGGGCAGCCCCGCGCGGTCGATGGCCACCAGCTGGTTCCTGGTGCCCTCCTGCCACGTCCGCAGGGTGATGCCCGGGTAGAAGGGCATGCCGCCGATGCTCTCCACCCTGGAGCTGGTGCGGTTCTCCAGGTACTGCCTGGTGAAAGCAGAGCTGACCTCCTCRGAGCCCTGCGTTTTCGCTTCGATGATGCTGTGGAAGGCCACRCCGGCCGCGGCGGTGACGGCGCTCCGCGTGGCCCAGCTGTCCTTCACGAAGGTGGCCTTGATCTGATCCTCCTGCACCAGGGTGGCGCCGGYGTCCACGGAGGTGATGGCGTGGGTGCCGTAGTTGAGCACCAGCAGCTCGGCCAGGAAGTCGGCCATGCGCGTCTGGTTGTTCTCCAGGTGGCTGGCGATCAGCAGCAGCTGCTTCTTGAAGCTCTCGTCCAGGGCTGCTCCCGGGTCGATTTTGACAGTGTAGACCAGGTTCCTGACCTGCACTCGGGTGGTGACCGCGTGGTCCTTGACTTGGTGGGTCTTGGTCCGGTGAAAGTCGTAGGAGAATTTGCCGTTGACGGAGGAGAAGAGGGACAGCTCCATGTTGATGGAGGCGGAGGTGGTGCTCTGGTAATCCTTCCAGGACTCTATGATCTCTGAGTTGATCTCCAGGTTGCTCTGCTTGCGTGGAATGGTGAAGATCTCATCCGGGATGATGTAGGACCCGTCTTCTGTGGTCTTGCACAGCGAGTAGCCCAGGTTGAAGACCCTGCCCATGTCCAAGTTGCGGAGGTTATCCCAGCCCCCTCCAGGCAGCACCTCCAGACTCGAGAGCTGCAGGGCCTTCTTGCACCCCTGAAAGCCCGCAGGGGATGGGGACTCCTGGCCCCGCTGCGTCCCTCCCGCCTGAGCTGCTGCGGTGCAGGAGAGCAGGAGCGCCCAGAGCGCTCGGCTCATGGCTGCAGCGGCGCTGCGGCCCCGGGYGCGTCCGAGCACCGAGGCGTCCGCCTGAGAAATGAGCTGCTTGCTGTCCGGTTCCTCCTTTGGCGGTCTGGATTAGCAAAACAGAAAGGAGAAGCTGCCGGTGCGGGAAGTCCCCGGGCAGAGCGGAGGCAGGGAGGGCCTCCCCTCTCATGAGCCTCGCTGTCCCCATGAAGGCCACCCTTCCGGAGACTGGAGGTGGTACCTCRCATGGGTCTTCTCCTCACTGGTGCCACGCTCTGTGAATCGCCCTTGGTTGCTGCTTTTTGGGCCCCCTGGGGTTTCTGCTGCTGCCTCTCCCCATAGGTGCCCCCTGGCTCTTTGATGACCTGCCAGGGTCCTGGTGCTTCCCCACGCGGTCCCGTGTGTGGCACGGGGTGAACCTCAGCCCCGGGCRTGTGGCCTTGGCTGCTGCCTCAGCGAAACCAAAAGAGCCGCCGGCCGAGCGGAGAGGGGAAGGAGGAAGAGGGCACCCACCCCACTCGCGTCACGTATTGCACATGGGGACAGCAGGGCCGACGAGCTGGGCGCCTTTTTCCTTTCCCTCTTGGAAAGGGGGCTGCTGGAGACCCCGGCGAAGGCCCCGGCGGGTTTTGGGGACCTGTCCTGTGCAGGGCATGGCACAAATGTCCCTCTGCCCCGTAACTATTAGGGCTTCCCAGGAGCAGCCTGAGCGCGGCCGGGTACCCAGCTCAGCAGTCAGCAGGCCCCGGGATTTTATTTTTATTCCTCTTTTTTTTTTTTTTTTTTT
>NW_020455479.1:813445-845076 GCF_003342845.1 Nothoprocta perdicaria
TTTTTTTTTTAATTTTGCGTAATAAACCGTTCAATCGGCTCCCGCTGCGAAAGCTGCCGGAACAAAAAGTGAATCTTTCAGTTCATCTGGATTCGTTTCCCCTATTTCACCTGGCTGCTTCCCCTTGCCCCACACCCGTCTGCGAGAGGAGGAGGAGGAGGAGGAGGAGGAGGAGGAGGCTGAAGGAAGCGCTGCGCTGGCCACGGGGAGCTGCAGCGGTCCCGGCTTCACCAGGGCAAAGCCGTCGACGGGCGGACAGGGATTCCGCTCCGCTTGTGCCCCCTGCGCCCGTCCTTTGGCATCACCTCCATCATCTTGCGGTTTTGCTGCCCGGCAGCGGAAATACATCATTTATACATCCTTTTCCAAGGGAAAAGAGAACAAGTGGTGGGTCGGGAATGGCCACTGCCCCATCCCGGCCCACTGAGCGTAGCGCCAGGGCTGGGCATTTGCCAGGGGCTGCGATTCCTGCGGTGCTGCCTCCTCCGGCCGCTCGTCCTGGCGCCTGGGATGCCTGCAACAAATTACGGTAGGGACAAAGCATGGTGAACTGCTCCGAATGTGGAAAAAGGCTTATTATTATTATTATTATTATTATTATTATTATTATTTAAGGATTACACCTGAGGGTGGCCAATAGATAAATCAGGTTGTAGTTAGAGATCAGTACTCCACGAGCAGAGAACCCCTGCGTGCTGCCTTGGCCCCGGGGGCCTGAATGGTTTCGGTTCACCAAAGACCTGACATGCTGTATTTTACAGTCCTGTACGTATAGATCTCTATGTGGACATAGATGGCTACTTATTTGTTCAGTTTTCTACTTGAGAACCTTCTGCTGCTTCTGCAAGGCGGCGCTTGAGCATCCCAGTTGCTCCGGTCCCACCAAAGCCTCCTTAATAGCAGCAGAGGGAGGGAAGGAGGCAATTAGGGGAGGGCTAATGATCCCCCTGCGCAAACATCTCAGCCAGAGCCTAATTGCAGGTGTCACCCTCTAATGAGCCCTCTGCTGTCCCCACGCCACCGTGGTGGGTCTGACAGTGGTGAGAAAACCACCCGTCGGACAATTGGGGTGTGGAGGTTTGTGGAGCTCTTGCTGTAGGACAAGGACCGAGTCCCAGGGGGAGCTGGGGCTGAGTTATTTTGGAGGCAGTAGTGGGATTTCTAGAGCTTAATGTTACTGAGATGAGTCTTCGTGCTAATTAACGAGCTAATAGCTGCCAATGATCAATTGCTGTCGCTATTGATGCCATTAATTCCACAGTGCATTTTTAATAATGAGGACACAGATTAATTAGCGTGAGGATTTCACGGCTCTTGCGCCAGTGCTTGGAGAAGGGAACAGCGAGGTGGCCGAAGCACTAAATTACTTTGGCATTCGTGGGCCTTTAAAGCAGCCGTCCCTTTTCCTGAACGTTATTTTGACCAAAGTAACCCTCCAACACCTCTTCCCCTCTAGCACCTTSCCAAGCCCTGCTTGGGAAGCGCACGCATCTCCGTTTTGGTGGTGGTCGCTCATGCCTGTGGTTGTTGATACCCACGGTTCTTTTATCCCGGGTTCTTCTAGTGATGAATATTTCCATGCATGCTTCCTCTTGACCAGTCTTATACATCGCAGCTCAGCAAACCTGATTTTTACCCACTGCTAGGGACATCGTAGTCCTTGCAGAGACCTTCACGTGCTGGTGGCTTGTGCCAGCCATCAATGCAGAGGATGCCCAGAAAGCCCCATTGCTCGTGGGGAGCTCTGCAGCCCATGTCAGGACTCCTCTCCAGAGCACAGATGGAAAACTCCTATGGAAAACTCCTGCTTTCTGCTGGGAAATGAAGGCAGGGGGGCTCACTCGCAGGAAGCCCGACCTGTGGCAGCATCAAAGGAATGGGTCAAGCGGAGAAATTCCTGAGCAGGGTGACGGCAGCTGCTCGTCTCTTCTCTGATCCCATTTTCCCGTGACTCAGGGATCCCGAGGCACGAACCATCTCTGGGATGTACAGACACTGCATATAGCGCCTAAACCTAGGCAACGGGAAGGATTTCTCTGGCACATGGGCATGTTTGCAAAGCCTTGCACGGCCCGTTGCCTCTGTGGTTTGCTCGCCAAGATCCACGCTCCTGACTGTGAGCAGAAGACCTAAGTGACGGTTCCACAAACGAATACCCCGACACCAAGCGTAACAAAAAACTGGTTTTATTGCAAGATCAAGGCTGGCTGGTCTCTTTTCTGCCTCGCGAACGTGCTGCTTCATTCTGACTAAAAGCCAGGTACCAAAGACGTGCACAGCGCTGAGCAGGAAATGTGGGGAGGAGAGTGACCCAGAAAGAGCGATGACTTCATGCTGCGGGATTCTGGTTGCCCCAGGCACTGCTGATGGGGAAACGCTGCTGGAGCTGCCGGGGGCCAACGCGCCTCTGAAACGGTGGGGGAAGAGGATGGCCCTGCACCACCAGCCACTCATGGAGACCCGCGGGCCGTCACGGATTGTAATCTGCTTCTCTGCCATTGCATCAGGAGAAGGTTTTCTCAACACGGTGAATTCCCCTAAGCTGAGCTCTTTCATTTCATTGTCTAAATGAAACTGCTGATGGTTCTTCTCTCCTGGCTCTGCACCAGGCGTTTCATCACCGCCGTTGCTTTCTTCTCCCCTTTGGTGTTGGTCTCAGAGAAGAGCTCCTGGAGCKTCTTGCAAGGGAGCAGGGCTGACGAGAAGCAGCGTGACAAAACCAAAGCAAACGCCTGGGAAGCAGCCAGGAGAAGCCCGTCGTGGGAGACGCCCAACTGGAAATTCAAGACACAGCGTTCCCGGGTGACGCACGGAGGACTCGGCGCGCTCGCCCATCCATCATCCGCCAGCGGAGCAGGCGTCTCCCGTTGGGCAGTGGCTTTCTCAATGGTTTTCATCCCAACGTCAGAGCCCGCAGTCTTGTCATTATGAGGGGAAAATATCTCCATGTTAATTTATTTATTAAGAAAGAGAAGGAAAAGAAGCTCATTTGCATGGCAAAGTCTGGAAGTCTGCAGATAAAGCAAATGGGAATTGCTTCAAGGAGAGGTTATTCCCAATTATTTTAAATATTTAATTATTCTGTCTTTCATGATTTTTAACCTCCTTTTATGATTTCGGGACGCTTTGGGGATTTATACTCGTTCACAGCACCGTGGAATCACTTCTAGGAAAAAAAAAAATCAATCCACTTTTAAGTAGCTTTCTAAAAATAGGGAGTTTCTTTTATCATTCAGACGGGGACTCTTCAGGGGACTCCAAACTGGTGGCAAGGAGGAAGGATAAACCTGGCTACAGCTTTTTATCTGAACACATCAAGAGAAGAAAACAGCCTCTGTGAGGGATATGGATTCCCAAGTAATCCAGCTGTTGGCCTCCCATGTGCCCATTGCCAAATGGCTTTAAGATACCATGGAGAGGGAAAAATTAACGGGTTGAAGACCAGAATGTCTAAAGTTGGCCTTTGCAGTGGCTAGATGATCCAGCAACCTGTGGTCTTCTGGAGGCACCTCTGTTGAGCCCGGGAATGGGACTTTCATGCAGCACCCTCAAAAATGTGGATATAAGTTGCGCTGCTGAACTGGTCCTTCCCGTCTTCCCGATCCCGTGTGAGGGTTGTCCAAGGCACCAATAACCTTCCTGCGGAGAAGATGAGCAATGAAGACAGCGATGGCAATTTCTGAGACCAGAAAGCACTGTTGATGGGCAATGGATTGAAAATGCTGCAGAAAAATAAAAGGGGTACAAGAAAAAAGACAGGGAATAAATGCATCTTGGTCACTGGTGGAAAGGGAGAGAAAATAATGGCTTAAACTGACTCCCAAAAGATTGAATTTGATAGCAGGATTATCACGGCCGTCGGGCTCTGGGAAAGGACGTGATGGAGGCTGACAGCCTCAAGCGGCCTCCCGCAGCGGTGGGAGGGCCTCTTTTGCCTCCAGCCTCGCTCCTGAYGCAGCTCGTTCCCGTTCCCCCGTGCCGGGCTGCTCTCGCGGCTGCCCTTGCCTGTGGTTGCCACACTCTGAGCTTGGGAAGGGTCAACCCCTCTTCCAGCGGGCTCCCTGGCCCCGCCAGTCCAGGCAATCAACCAAATCTACCAAATCTACCAAAAGAAATAAGCATCAGAAGAGTGTCCAGGTTGTGGGAACCCACATGAAGGTGCAAAGCTCTGTGAAACAGGATGATTGGTGGTGATAGGACTGGTTCAAACGTGTTGTGGAGGAAGTATGGGAGCTAGACCGCGCTGGGGGCACAGATCTGAATGTCCCATATCCCTCAACCCAGACTTCAGAAATTRGGCTTACAGCTTAGGACAGGTTGAGGTATTATTCCAATGCAAAAGCCATCCTGGAAGGTCACCTGAGTGCTGTGATACATGCAGCTCCTACCAGCTTTTGCCCACCACCCTCCATCATCTTGAAGACCATGTGAAGGGATGGCTGTGCCTTGGAGATCTGTTGTCGATGCTCCTTAGGTCTCCAGGGGCAGCTCATGCCCTGGAGAAGCAATTAGCAGCTATGCTGCTGTTTTGTTTTCCACATGGCTTTGCTTTTGTCTTTCCAAAAGAAGATTAATTACACCCATTCACTGTCATCTGAATTGATGCAAATTAAGGGCAGCAACTAYGGGGCGAGGGCAAAACCAGAGTTGTTTTTCTCACCCGTGAGCCAACATCTGAAGGGTCTCCACAAGCCATCTCAACCTTAAGCATTGCTCAGCAATGGACATGTGAACTTAAATGGCACCAAACTGCCCCCCGAGTACCTAAACCAGACCAAAGCTCCGCTTTTGTCTGTCTGTGCCCTCCAAGGCTGGAGCACTCCATAGACAATGACAAGGATGAGTAAGGCACGAGCCCTTGGAGAACCCAATGCACCTGTGAGACCTTTTCCTTCTGCCAGGTTGCACTGAGAAAGGGTTTTGCTGTTGTGAGGAGAACATCAAGACGTGCACACACACACACACACACCAGACGTAGTTGCAGCCTCATTTCCCAAAGAAGCCAGGCTAATAAATATTGCATCAGCCGGGAAAGGAAGGGATGTTTGAAGTGCCAAATTTATTTTGCTGCTGCTCTATGGTCATAAAGTCCGGGTGCCTCTTTCATATGAAGTATGAATTTGTAATTATAAGTCATAAAAGATTTATACAAAGTGCATATTTCGTGTATGAAATGCCATAGAAAGAGCAGGCTTATTCTGGGGTGAGAAGCTACCTTTGCAGTTACCCCCACATTTCAAGGAAGAACAAGTCTTTTTCAAGCAGCACTTTGGAAAGAAATGTTAAATAGACTGAATGAGCACAACGGGAAGGACTTCAAAAGGAAATAAAAATATCCCTTGGAAGCGATGTCGTGTCTTTGTAGTATGAGCCCGTACTCGGCAAAGCTGTTAGAAAATCAGCTCAATGTCTGCTTCTGCTGGGTGGCTTGGAGCTTCCTTGCTGCAGATCTGCAGGTCCTGGTGCCCAGGGGTGCAGGAGGACCTGGAGATGGCCCTACRCAGAGGCAAATCAGCTTTCCGGCCCCAAATGCCAGCTTTTCCAGCCCCAAATGCCAGGTTTTCCTCTGCCTGTGCTGTTTTTCCCACCTTTTCTACTTTTCGTACCTTTTCTACTAAAGCAAACAAGTTCTCAGTTGCAATTGAATTGGCCTTCAGTCAAGCTCTGTCTTGTGTCAAGGATTTGCTCTGCCCTGGTATTTTCTCCCTGCACGTGATCTCAGGCAGCCCTCGCTGGCGAGCGCTTTCCCTACACATAAAATAACGTCACCAAACCAGCCCTGGCTCCAGTTTGCCCCCGAGACAAACATCTCTGTTGATGCAGCCGCGAGAAAGCAGCGCTGTGCCCGCCACACATTCACAGGGAAAACCTTCTCCTCTGCATCAGCCTCCCCAGCGCAGCCTTCACCTCCTGGTTCCTCAGGCTGTAGACGAGGGGGTTCAGCATGGGGATCACCACGGTGTAGAGCACAGCAGTCGCCTYGTCTGCGTCCGCCGTGGATTGGGAGCTGGGACGCACGTAGATGAAGAAGACGGTGCCAAAGAACAAGGCAACAGCCGTCAGGTGGGACGTGCACGTGCCGAACGCCTTGTGCTGGCCCTCCACAGAGCGGATCCTCAGGATGGCCACGAGGATGTACGCGTAGGAGACAAGGATGATGCCGCTGCTCAGCATGCCCAGGGCGAAGGACAGTGCGGAGCAGAGGCTGGGAGATGGCCACGTAGCGGTCATAGGCCATCGCTGCCAGGAGGTAGCACTCGGTGGTCATGAAGAGGCTGAAGAACCACATCTGTGTGGCGCATCGCGGGAGGGAAATGGCTTTCTGCTGGGCAAAGAAATTGGCCAGCACYTGCGGGGTGACCACAGAGGAGTAGCAGAGGTCTACAAGGGACAGGATGCTAAGGAAGAAGTACATGGGGGTGTGAAGCTGAGGGTCAACACAGATTAAGAAGATCATCCCGAGATTCCCCACTACTGTGATGACGTAGCTCAGCAGGAAAAGCAAGAAAAAGGAAATCTGCAGTTCCAGGCAGGCTGAAAAACCCTCAAAAACAAACTTGGTCACTTTGGTGCAGTTTTCTGCCATCCTTTCTTCTCAGCCYGTGGAAAGAAATAAAAAGCTAACGTGGGCTAGTGTGAGGTAGCTCGTTCTAGATAGTATTAGATAGCTCGTGGCCATGCCCTGGTAGTCCTAGGAGATAACTTCACAGGGCTGGCAATTGCTTCCCACAGAAATGGGATGTAGGCCTGGAACCTCATCTGACTCATCTTTAGTCCTTGTGGGCAGCTCTACTAAATCCTTCTTTTCGGGAGCTAATCCAGCTCTTTCGGGAACTGGTTGCTTTGCACTTACTGCTGAGTTCAAATCAGCTGTGCGGCGCTGGGTGGTCGAAGCATTTCCTTGTTAGATGGTATCCAGATATTATAAATGATGTTTAGAAAACAAGGTCCTAGAGCAGGGAGTGAGGTAGCTCCCTAGCTTTGGGAGGAGCAGGGCCTTGGTTTGGCCTCAGGAGGAGCTGGCTGAGGGTGGTAGGGAAGCAGACATGGCGCTCCAAGGGAAAAGCAAGGCTTTCCGAGATCTCTGGAGATCCTGCAGGGTCTATGACCACCAAGGGGGTGTCGAGTCGACCTGGAGTGGAGACATGGGCTGGTAGAAGGGGGTTGCCCTGCAAAGCTGCTGGGACAGGTAATAAATGTTGTTCAAGCCCCCTCACCCAGCAGGGCGGGCCTGACTCTCKCAGCCACAAGTTGTTCCACGTGGGTGTTTGTTGCATTCTTTTGCTGTTGAGAGTGGAGGTTTCGGTGTCCATCACTGTGGTCTTTCCAAGGGAGAGCAGGGAAGATGGCAGTGCCACCCTGGGCCTTGGGGTTATTYGTATCATTCCTTGTGATTTGGCAATTAGCCTCTCAATTAGAGCTTACAAAATCAGTGCTAGTAGAGACTTTGGGAGCTCCCCTAAGCCATCTCCTGACCTAAGCCCAGTCCAGCCTGGTTCACCCAGCTGCCCCAGCGACATTGCTGAACAGCCACAGGCTGATCACCAGTTATTCACTTACCTCTTCCAGGGGATGAAGTCCTCSTCTTCACTTGGAATCAGGAATAAASAACAGGAGTGATATTTATATCTTCTCTTCCTTTGATGGGGCAGCTTCAGTGCTGCCATATCCTGTCAGTTGTGTAGGGTGAGATACCCCATCCRACACGTGCTGGGCCAGGCAGCTGCAGTGTGATCCTCAGCTTCTGGTGCAATTTCTTGTGGAAACCCAAAGTGGTTTTGGTCCTGCTTGCTCCACTGTCCTCTGACCACGAGGAGCCTCCTTCTTCTCAAATCCTCTCCCTGGGAAAAGAGATTTATCCCGGCAGTAAGTGTCACTTTAAAGAAAAAGAAAAAAAAAAAAAAAAGATTATGTGTTTGCTGAAACGATGGCAATTACTTTCCTGCCTTTGCGACTGAAAATTATGTGTACTTTGAGTTAAGCACGCTGTGCCCTGGGACGTGATTATCGCCTTGTTTTCATCTCCGCGTGACAGCCGAGCACATTCCTGGGGACCAGCGGCCTCCGTGCGGCCGGATCAATACCTCTGCCTTGCAAGTGGCCTCAGCTTTGACTGCAATATCTGCTCTGGCCTTAGGTTGTCCTCAGTATGGTGGGAAGAATACTCGGTTCCTTTCCACTTATGCATATGCATACACATGTATGCATGTACATTTGCCTCTGTTTATGTATTTATGTGTGAAATAAAGAAGAAACACCAAAAGGTGAGTTCCTATTTGACGCAGCGTGAAGTTTATTCACTTGCAATTTCCTTAAGCCATTTAAAATAAAGGTAAATCTTTAGGTGGAAGGTRCCTATCCACAGTGCAGATGAAAAGGTCCAAGCGTGTGTGCCAAGATGGGATATTTCCATATCYTACAAAAACATGCACTTTTTTTTCTGAACTGGCCAAAACGCTTCTGTTTAACGCCTCTCTATCCCACCTCGCCTGGACCCCTGCTTATATCGCCATGCCCTGGAGCCCTGTTTAAGCTCAGCCTGGGGCCTCCAGCCTCTTCCTAAGCTGCGCTGTAGGTGTGGTTGTCTCCAGCCTGGTCTTTGCCTCCTGGATAGACCTCAGACCTGCACTGTAGGCAGCTTCTGGATGGACCCCAGACCTGGCTCATTGCTTGCTGTGCCTGGGGCTGTCAATGGACCCACTTACCAGCCCTGGTAAAGAGTGGAGCCTGCAGCCTCCTGGGTCACATCCTCAGGAGCACGGTCAGCATGCGGAGGACCGTGGTTGTCCCCCTTTCCTTGGTACTATTTAGACCATGTTGGATATCCCCTTCAGCTTTGGGGGCCTCTAACTGGCCTCCAGCAAGAATGGTGTCGATAAACTTGAGTAAATCTAGCAGGGGCCACCAAGACAGCTAGGGACAAAGACCATCAGCTACAAGACGAGGCTGAGGGGAAGGTGCTTACTTAGTCTGGASAACAGAAGGCCTTGGGAGGACCTAAGAGCAATGTCACCATGTCTAAAGGCAGGTTATCAAGAAGCCAAAGCCAAATACTACTCACGTACTATTCTCCCTGCTGAGATGTACAGCAGGGCRATGAGGGGCAGCAATAATAACCTAAAACTGAGATGTCTGACTGTACAGAAAACAGTTTCTACCCCAGAGGCCAGCCAGGCACTGGAAGAGGGCCTTGCCARGCTGTGCAGCCTCCACTCTTGGAGATTTTTCAAGGCTTGACTAGCGAAAGCCTTGAATAATGTGATATGAATCTGGCGTTGAACCTGCATTAAGGTGGAGATTGGTCTAGAGGTCTCCCGAGGTCTGTGATTAGTCCCATTCAGTGACCACCTATGAGCGTCCTGAAGAGCCAGGGTTTCCATGGATAGTATGTGATGTGGAGACTTATCGCTAAACTAACCAACATGTTGAACAMCACATCCTTTTTTCTTTCTTTTCTCCAAGCATCCTTACAATGCCACCACTGCTCTCTGCTGGCACGAGTACAGCAGAGCAGCTCCTGCACGTGTCCGTGGTGGCCCACGGGCACGCTTTAGGTTTGTGACACTGCTTTCCTTTAACAGATGCTCTCTGACAACTCGTGCTCATCCCTTCCCCAGCTGGTTGCAGTTGCCTTCCAGTCCCACTTGCAAGCTTATCACTGCCACCTGTGTTCCTAAATGTAATGCCTGAGAGGCCTTCCCAGCTGTGAGGAAGGTCAGATATCTGCTGTGCTTCTCACCCTGTGGTYGCAGGCAGGGAAGGAAGGAAATAAAGAAGAAACCCTGCAGAAGAAAAGCACTAGCTGAGTTGCCACCTGTGGCACTGGCAGGGCTACACAACCAGCACTGGCATCCATCAAGGGAAAGGCCACACAAGGCAGTGATCTCCTTGGAGAAAGAAGCTGGTTTCCAAGGCTCGAGAGCACCTTGTTGGGAGCTATGCTGAAGAATCTGAAGGGCTGTGTGCTCAGCACCCAGTACTCCAGCTGCTATGGGGCCCTGGGTCACTGATTGGATTGTTCTCATGGCCAGAAGCCTTGTGCAAGCCTAAACCAACCTGGACTGGGGTAAGTTGCTTCTGCAGAAAGCTCTACTTGGCCTTCTGTGTCCTCCACAGGTTGAGCTTTCCTTGACAAACTATGGAGCATTGGATGCTGTGGCAAAAGCCAAGCTTGACCATCTATAAATGAACATATTTTTGAGCAGAGAGAACCTCAGATAAACTAGGTCAGAGGCAGGTATTTATTTTTTAGAGTCAGAAGTTAGAGCTAAGAAAGATTTGGTAACAATAAATGTAAATTCAACAGACATGAATTCMGAGACTTGGTAAAACAGTGTTCTGGTTGGGATTCACCCTAACCATGTTGTCCAGGCGTCCTTTAGAGTGAGAAATAGGTGCTTCTGGTGAGTGATATATCCTGGGAAGGTGTCCAAAGRTAGCTTGAGTCCTTGGAAAGACTACAAAGAAGCTGACATGGCAAGCAACCTCAGGAAAATGCATTAGAAAGGACAATATAAAACTGCAAGTTACCTTGAAATTGGAAAAGTTTCAAGGGTGGTGATTTGGTTTCTGTGTTTTGAGGTGCTTTTTCTTTAGCAGGTGCACTTTCAGTTTCAGCACAAACGTTGTACAAACAGAAGTAAGCTTAGTGGCCAGGACAGAGATGAACAGATCCRTTAGTAAGAAGTTACTGTAGGTGTCTCTCCAGAAACGTAGGCAGAAAAAGTCCTTCTTAGTCCCATTTTTTTCCATCCAAAAACAAAACAAAAAGGCATTCTCTTGTGTTTGTTTTTTTCCTTGCCAAGTTAAGCACGTAAGTATAATTGCCTATCCTCTGTAGGCTTTATTTCTGGTATATTTGGGGGATTTTCCAAAACACATCCTGCAGAGAGAAATTTCTGCATGATGCAATGCCAGGTACTCAGGGGAAGCTTGCTCTGCTTTTCAGGTGCCCTGGGGAACCTGTGCTAATTCATCCCATGACTATGGGATCAGTGGGACCGCATTCTGGTTTTGTAGAGACCGACAGAGCCTATATTTGGACTCCCACTCAGTCATCACTGAGTGGATGTCTGATGAGAAATTGGGAGATCATTGGATGGAGTGAACATGGGTGGCTTTCTGAGGCAAAGAGATGCTGGGGGGCGAGGTATTGACTATCCTCACATGTCTCTATCAACATTTTGAGAACTTTATGTCTAGACAAAATCCTCCTTCAGCACTTGCTGATGATTGTACATGCCCATGGTTTTGCTGGAGTGGAGGAGGACTGTGAAGAGCTGCAGGAGTCCCAGTGTAAGGTAGGGAAAGCTAAGGTCTTGGTAAGATACTGCTAATAACCGATGCAGTGAAGATGCAAAAGAAGAGGTGGGAAATGACCGTGCACATCACATAATGCTTCTACACATGGTGTATGAATGAGAGAACAAGCATGCCTACTGTAGYGTGCAAGAAGGAATTTGGGCGAACGGATGAGACAGGATACCCCAAGCTTGKTTTTTTTGTTGCTGTTGTTTATTTTATTATTTTTAAGCACCTTCTTGGGTAGTGGGAGAGCTTCTCAGTGAAGATATTAGCAGAAGTGAAAGGCAAGGACTTTATCGCGCGTTGAGCTGGAGTTGGAGGAAGACGTTGGTATTCTGTTACGCATTGGAAAATCCTTTCTAAAGCCTATGAAAATGAGAGCGTAAGGCATGCCTGAATATCTTCAAAGGGCATTTGAAGGGTACTACTATTACTAGAGACATTGCATGCCACTCTGTAATTAATCTGAGAGTATCCTCACTTGACTGAGCGCAGAAGTTTCTAATTAGGTATGTTTCATCACCTCTATATTATTTAACTACAGTTGGCTCYGGACTTCCACTGTAACAGCAGCTAGTTTAGATAGCTGCTTGAGCAGTTTTGTATCATCTATGCAGAAGAGACCAAAATTTTGAGCTGGAAAGGAAAGGATTAAGGGGAAATTTGGCTTCAGAATTTCTAAGAACRTCTGATTTTTTCTTCCAAAGGTGTCACAGTCACTGCAAGAAAGAAAATCAGTCGTTTCTTTTACATTTTTCCACTTAACCGCAAAAGTGGTGTCAGCTTCTCACATTGAAAGCTATGAAGTGGAAATATCATCCAGCACTTTTATTTTTCACTCCCTTGCAGGTGTCTCCCCGGTACAAATGACTGATGAGAACTGCACCAGGGTGACCCACTTCATCCTCCTGGGACTCACAGAGCATCCACGCCTGAAGCCCATCCTCTTTGCCCTCTTCCTGGGCAGCTACGTGCTGACCCTGGTGGGCAACCTCAGCATCGTGGTGCTGGTCAGGGTCAGTCCTCAGCTCCGTACCCCCATGTATTTTTTCCTCAGTAACTTGTCCATCTTGGACATCTGCTATTCCTGCACCATCAGCCCCAAAATGTTGTTRGATCTTTCACAAAAGCATACGGCCATTTCTTTTGCTGCCTGCATCACGCAGTTTCACTTCTACGCTGTTTTTGCCGCAGTTGAGGTCTACCTTCTGGCCGCCATGGCGTACGACCGCTACGTGGCCATCTGCAACCCCCTGCTCTACGGGGTCGTCATGTCCCCTGGGCTCTGTACGTGCCTGGTGGCTGGGTCCTACCTTGCCGGGCTGCTGAATGCCCTGGCCCACACCAGCGCCTTGCTCCAGCTCTCCTTCTGTGGCCCTYGGGCCATCAACAGCTTCTTCTGTGACGGGCCCCCATTGTTCGTTCTGTCCTCCACCGACACGTGGCTCAACGAGCTCGTGATGTTTTTGTTGGTGGGCTTCAACTTGACCGCCACCAACCTGCTCATCGTGGTGTCCTACGCCCGCATTGCGGTGACCGTTGCGAGGATGCGCTCCGCTGAAGGCCAGCGCAAGGCCTGCTCCACCTGTGCCTCCCACCTGGCCGCTGTCACCCTTTTCTACATATCTGCTACTTTCAACTATATGCAGCCCAGTTCGATGAACTCAATGGAAAATAAGAAGATTGCTTCTATCTTTTATAGCATTATAGTCCCCATGTTGAATCCCTTGATTTACAGTCTGAGGAACAAGGAGGTGAAGCATGCCATAATCAATATTATCAGTAGGAAAATGTACTTTTGAAAGTCATTTTTATTTCATATTATTTATATATATATATTCACAGTTTTCCCCCCTCTCTCTTGAGAGAGAATGTTCCACACAAGCCTCTGATATTGCTGCTTCCAAAGTTGTTTGAAGCCTCAAGGATTGGGATGGGGAAATTGATTAGTGTTTTAGGGAAAATATCAGTCTGATGGTGCTCACTGACATAGCTACATCTTTCTCGTCTGAAAAACAAACTGCTTGTCCAGTTACTCTGCCCACCATGTAGTAGTCACCTTGCCCCTTCATGAGCTGGAGATGGTTCTAGCGTGTATCTGCACGCAATATCACAGAACGGTTGAGGTTGGAGGAAACCTCTTGAGAAGTCCAGTCCTTGCCTGATGTGCAAGTAGGATTTCCTACATTTTATTTTGTCTCTTCAGTGTGTACCACTGAGAAGAATCTGACTCCAACTTCCCTACCTCTTCTGACCAGGTATTTACTGACAATGATAAGATGCCTCTGGAGCTTTCTCTTCTCAAACCTGAACAGTTCCAGCTCTCTCCGAATCTCCTCRCATGAAAGATCAGTCCCTTCATCACCTTCATAGCCCTTCACTGGACTCACTCCATGTCTCTCTTGTACTGGGGAGCCCTGAACTATATAGTTCTCACCAAGGCTGCATGGAGGGGAAGGATCATGTCGCCCAGCCTGCTGTCAATGCTCTGCCCAGGCATCTAGTGGCCTTCTTGGCTGCGAGAGCACCTTGCTGGCTCTTGGCCACCATATTGTCTACCATGACCCCCAGGTCCTTCTCTKCAGAGCTGCTCTCCAGCAGCTCAGCCCCCAGCCTGTCCTGGTGCATGGGGTTGTTCTTCCCTGGAGACAGGACTTTGGAATTCCCATTGTTGAACTTCATGAAGTTCCTCCCTGCTCCATTCTCCAGCTTGACAAGGCCCCTCTGAATAACAGCACAGCCACAGGGACAAGAAAATGATGAAAYGAACTGGATGAGATTATAATAGCAGCAAAAAAAAATAGTCCGTCATGAACACTGTTTTAAAGAGTGATGCATCTTGCCACAGACTCRCTTAAAGTATGTGAATGTTGAAATTCCTGTCAAAGCTTTTTCAGCTGATTAACACCATCTTTTTTTTTTTCTGATAGCCAAAGCTATTTGTTTCTATTTTCTGTTTTTATCAAGCAGCCTATCCATATTTCCAGAATGCATATGCCCAGTGAACATGAATGTTAACATACAGTGTTAAATGAAGACTATTTAAAAAAAAAAAAAGTAAGCTTTGGTTAATGATGGACATTATGATGTTACATTCACATATCTAGATATTTTCAGGTAGAATTCAGTTGACCACCACTACCCTCCAGGATATTAAATCTATAACTTCATATACTTAGACTTGTCAAATTCTTTTGTATATGTAAAGAACAGAATGAGCTGTTCAAACTCATATTCTGAGCCTTCCCTTCGAGTAAATCTTCTTCTCTAGATTGTATTGRGAGCCAGAGGCACTTTTTCCATTTCCTGAGCTCAGCGTGGAACATAAAATACTGACCCATTACAAAACCTGGGGCTCTGAGCTGAAGTTAATGCCCTTTATTTTCTCCTGTGCACTGCTTTATGTAGAGGTATGCTGAATTTCACTCACCATCCTCCACCCAGCACTTTCCTGTGCATGGCTTTGAGTGCACCTCGGGGTGCAGGTCTCTGTGTTGGGCTCTGTTTCTTGACTCCCTCCTTGTCCGTGTTGGTTAGCTCCACATCACAGAGTGGTTCTGCAGCATGTGCCATACACCCTGTCCTACAGCAAACAGAGCTGGGAATGGCGTGCTGACCTCAATCAACACCTAGGAAATCATAGATCTTTTTCTAGGAGAAAAGAAGGAGAGAAACCCAGGGAAGGGTTGTTCGTCATTCTACAAGGCTTTCACCTCTTCCCTTTCCCCAATCCATCCCTTGGCTGTGGTGGTGCAGGCATCGCCCCAGACCTGGGTGCCATCCTGTGTGTCCAGAAGGCTGGCAGGTCCTCTGCATGCAGCTGCAAGGAGAAGTGGTGCCCATTACCTTGGTGGTGGGAGCAGGGGAAGGTCATCTGTCCCAGGCCCACGCACCGAGSAAGTGGCTCAGCTGGACATGGACTACTTTGCCATCAGGGTAGGACCTGGGGAGCCTACATCTGCCACTAGATGCTCTCCAGTAAGTCAGGCAGATGCTGCGATGCCATGAAGTTCTCCAAGATAAATGAGGTGCTAATGTCCCCTTTGAGTTGGAGGTGGGAGCTTATCAACTCTCTGAAGCCTACCAGGTGGATCTGCATGAATATCTGGAGTCATTAAGACTGGTAGTGCTTTTCACATAATTTAGCATTTCTGAACATGTTAACTGCCTGTAGTACTGTATCAAGGGGAAGTGCTGCTAAGCAGCTGCACATCTTAGACATGTGAGGTGCACCAACAGTCAGCCCCGTGTTGGACAGGGTGATGGTTTATAATGCGTTGAAGAGGGAAGGAGTAGGAAAGTGCTTGGAGAGCCTGAGGCTGCTGCGGATCGAGCCATGCTTTTACCGATAGTGCTGGCCATGGAGGTCACACCACAGGTTTCCACCCCTCAAGCAGCAGAAAGCAACTAAGAATCACCAGCACAGTCAGCACCCATGAACTGAGGACTTAGCACTATTTGAGTCAGGGGCTCTGTAGGCAATAATAGGCTTTGATGGCCCTGAAGAGCCTCATCTAGACCTCCACCTAGCCCATAATCCAGGAACCTTGTTTAAGCAAGCTAGTTGACAGCCCCAGCTCCTCTGAGCTGTTTTGTAGGTGTATCTGGCTCCTGCTTTGTCTCTTGGATGAACCTCAGACTTGCACTGTAGGTAGATTCCCTCCTAGATGAACCCTTTGACAAACATAATAGTTTGTGGCCACCACCGACTTGTCTCCTTTAGCTCTAGATGGGAGCCCCAGGATGGACTCTAGATCTGGTTCAGCACTTGTGGTGTCTGGAGCTGCTTATGGACCCTATTGCTGGCCCTTAAGGCTTATTTATAGTGTGTTTGGGGGTGAATCTCCTTCATCCTGAGTTTTCTAGCTCTCTATGCTGCASCCCATGTAAGATCTCAGGCACTTGCTGCAAGGTGCTAAGTGACTTCTGCCAGCCCTTGGTGGCCAGGGGAAGCTGCCTTAGCTGCTGGRGTAAGGTGTACAGACTTACGAAAACCTCTTCAACCTCTGCTGCTAACCTCTGTAGCAGGGACTGGAGGACTGGGGAGGTGCACCCCAACATATTGACCYATAAGCTGTCTTAACCACAGGCTTCAGGGCCGGAGTAGCTGTGAAAAAAACAAACAACTTTAAAAGTGCTCGTTGCCATTAACTAAGAAAAAAGTTTCTTTCTTGTTAGTTTCTTTGAGGTTGTCCCCCAGTGACTTGTTAGGAAGAATGAGGTGAGTTGACTGTGAGCTCTCTAAGAAGGTTTCAGGGTCATTAGAGACTTTCTTCCTAATGCCCAGARGAGTTTGTTAAGCTGATGACTCCTGGAAGAGTGGTTGGCTCCCAGAGCGAGCGTCTTGTTTTGGGAAGGAGAGCAATGTCATTTGGGATAGAAATMGATTCAACCACCTAGAGGATGGGATTTTGGCATTTGGGCTAGCTGGGAGGCTTCCAGAGGGTCATGCTTTAACTCTTACCTCTTTTGGCTGCTAGACGAGACATTTGGTCTGATTAAAGAATAAGGTGTTTCTTGTTCTCACTAACGTGAACTGGTCCTGTGCATTTGTTGGCTTTCACTAAGCAGATGCTTCATCTTTGCCTGTTCTTCACTCCAAAGAAAAACAAATAAAACATTTAAGAAGTCCTTCAGATACCACTGGAGCCTGGGTTGGTTTAGGTTGGTCTGACTCTGGTAATGGCCTTATCTATCCTTAGGGGCTTCAGGTATTCCAGAGGAGCYTGAGGGAGATGTGGGTCACTTCAGCACACAGGCCACCCAGTTCCAACTCCAGACAACCTGGAGTTGTCCTCATATCTGTTTTATGCTTTACATGGCGTAAGGGATGGAGGGCAGCTGAACAGGCATCACTGAATGCCAGGATCGTGCTCTGGGGTTTCTTCTTCTTGTGATATATTGAGAAAGGCGAGAGCTGCAGCCGGGGCAGGACCAGGAGAGCCCAGACCCAGAGCCTGGGCTCAGGCTGCCAATGCCCGATGGAGCAGTAGGAGTCAGGGTTGGGATTATCCCTGGTTTAAGTCCTCTCCCGTGCTCACTTCTGGCACCCACATCTATGAGTGACTGCGCCAGGCTTCCTGAAAAGAATAAATAAAATCCTCACTCTCTGCTGGGACTCTTCCAGCCAGCTTGTAGAGGAAACCACAGCAGTATGAATGTTGACTAGTAAGGTTTTCACTTTGTTTTGTGTGGGCAAACGTCAGAATAGACTGTATACCATGGAAGGTATAATTAAAAAATTTGCATAGCTGAATGACCTCTATTTTTAGGTATCTTATTAAAAAACAAACAAACAAAAAAATCACGTGGCAGGAGGGAAAGGGGGAAAGTGCTGGGTACCTGCTGTTTTCCAGGCGTACTCGCGTCTGCGATGACTGCAGTTCAGCTTACCTAAGCCTTGCAGTTTAAAAGGGAATTGTGTAGCTCCGTCTTAAAATGGGTGTCTAAATGGAGCCACTTTCCCTGGACTAACAGAAAGGCAGAAAAATAGGAACAAATGCCACAACACAGATGGCTGCAACGGCATTGTTTGCACTGTACTTTCTTTTTTTATTTTTTCTTCTTCCCCCGAGCATATTTCCATTATTAGTCTTCTCGGATAAATGAGATTTGAAGGCAAGGACTATTTTCCTAGTCTTCCATTCACACGTCAAACATCCAAACAATGCATTCCTCTGGCAACAGCTGGTGCCTGCTCTGCTTGTTTTTACTGCAGCTGTAGAGTTCAGGCAGAATGCCCTGGGTCTCACACCAGCCCTGAATGGGCCATTTTGTTTGGGAATTGTTTGGGAAACAAGGGGCTACGCTGCCCAGAGCCGGTCCGGAAAACCACCCGGCCTCATGACTCATGCTCCCCATGGATATGCCCTCTTTGGATCCCCCCAAAGCTTTGCTACCCCTGCTTGAAGCAGGTTAAGGAACCCTTTGCTCTGCTGCTTTGTATGGCAGGCACATGAATTCCAGTCTAGCTTTTGGACTCTGAGAGGGACCTATGGAGAATTGGCTGGTATTCAGACATTTAAGGTAGCGTGGGAAGAGTTTCCTGCCCACGGACTGTAGAGGGAGCCCAAAGGAGCAGCTCATGGTCTGGGGAGCTGGCTCGGACTTGGATGCTCAACTTCAGGCTTTCAAAAACATGCGGGATGAATCTCATCTTTGCAGACCAGAAAGTCAGCTGTACCTCGCTGTGCTTTGTTCATAGTTTTCCTTCTGCTTGATCCAGTTTTCCTGGCATGTTCCTCAGAGGCTTCTGCTGCTGGTTGATTGCTGTGAATTGAGCAGTGGGTTTGAWAGACTTTGTTCTGCCTAATTCCACCTTTCCTCAGTCAAGAAAACGAGGAAGTCAGTTTATAGTCAAAAAACTATGCTTTTTCTAGCATAGTTGCTGGAAGAGGTGGGAGACAACCAGAGAGAGGAATACAAGTTCCTTGGGGAAAATAATGATGGAAACAAATCCGAGCTAACCAGGCCATCCAAAAGAAATCTTCTGGAGAAAATTTTGTGGGAGTTTTTTAAAGAGATCCTTAAGATCTCTTAAGAGAACGTCTTCCAGGAAGATTTGTGCTGGGAGGGAATTTCCTAGAGCAGACCTTTTTTTTTTTTTTTTTTTTTTTTTTTTTTTTTTTTTTTTTGTACAGAATTGAAGACAAGATTTTCCCTTAAAGATACTCTGCCTGGTTTTGCTGTATGTGCCTTAGAGATGCCATAGGGATTTGTTCTTGCTTTCATTTTCCAGCATTGGTTTATTTAGACTTTAAACTCCATGAGACAAGAACTCTGCAGGTTCCTCTTGGTTTCGATCATTCCTATCTAAACTTCATCATTGTAGTGACAGTTATAGATGGGGGTAGGAAGTTGGAATAACTTTGCAGGTGTGTCCTCTCTAGCATGGGCACCCACTAATGCGGACACGTTGTGACACCCAGATCTTGGCTATAATGTCACCAAGTAGGAAATTAATCTACACCAAAGAAAGGAGGACGGACAGTTGTCCAGAGAAAACTATTATGTGGGGAACAAACCCACCAGTTTTATGGGAATATGAGCACAAAGCACATCTTCCAAAAGGCTAATTTAACTGTCAGTAACTTTAGGGGTATGGTGAAATGTTCTTCACATGGCCTGGGGTCCTTGAGGCCTGAAGCTGGTTGCAGAAAGCGGCTTGAGAGAAGCACACACAGCACACGCAAGGAAACAGCTACTCATAGCAAACACCTGCACCGATTTCATTGGAGCAGATGGCAGCTTTATTTGCTAACCAGCCAGCAAAGTCCTCAACCAAAGCTTGAAATGAGAAGTGAGGCTGTTACTCTTCCTTACACTTGTAATAAAATACAGAACAATACAACAGAGGTTGACAAATAGACAAGTCTGAAGAGAAATCACAGCAATGGTTAATATTATCACTGCTTGCCTCTATTCCTATTTTCTATTTCACCTTTAAATGAATTACTGGCCTGAGGCAGGCTGAAGTGAGTGTCTTTATTTTTTWWWAATTTATTTAAAGCCAAATACCAAAAGCTATCTAGAAAGTTATTTGTATGTGATTTCTTTTTGTTGGACCCTACTGAATTTAGCACATTAGAGAAATAACCTAAGCCCATTCCCCTCAGAGCTAAATGACCCCCCAGCAGCCATGCAGACTCTTCAGACAAGCAGGGATTTGGGCCTAGTGAGAGCCCTTCTCAAGGCATCCTTCATGTCCTTGTTCCTGAGGCTGTAGATCACGGGGTTCAGCATGGGGGTCACAATGGTGTAAAACACCGCCACTGCTTTGTCCCCATCCCGTGGGGACCTTGACTTTGGGTTCATGTACATGAAGACGGCTGTTCCATAGAATATGGTTACCGCCATCAAGTGGGACCCGCAGGTGGAGAAGGCTTTGGATCGCCTGTGGGTAGGCCGGATCTGCAAGACGGTTGAAAGAATTTGGCCATAGGAGACAATGATCAGGAGAAAAGGGATGAAGACGATAAGGATGCTGAAGATGAAAACCACCATCTCTGTGAGGGTGATGTCAGCACAGGCCAAAGCCAGCACGGCCGGCACTTCACAGAAATAATGATTCAAGGTGTTAGGTCCGCAGAAGGGCAACCTCAAGACGAGGCTGTTGATGACCATGGAGCTCAGCAGACTGCTGGTCCAGGAAGCCAAAGCCATGTGAGAGCAAGGTTTCCTGTTCATGACAGTGGTGTAGTGCAAGGGTCGGCATATCGCCAGGTACCGGTCATAGGCCATGACCGCAAGCAGGATACACTCTGTCATGCCAAAAGCTAGGGAGAAATACATCTGAGCAGCACAGCCAGAGAAAGAGATGGTCTTCTTCTCGGTCAAGAGGTTCACCAGCATCTGCGGCATGTTGGTGGAGACATAGCAGATGTCTAAGAAGGACAGGTTGGAGAGGAAAAAGTACATGGGTGACCGCAGCTGGGGACTGGCTCTGACCACCGTAATGATCATGGTGTTCCCAAGCACTGTGAACAGATAAAAGCAGAGGAACACGATGAACAGAACAGCCTGTGTCCTTGGCTGCCTGGAAAGGCCTTGAAAGATGAACTCTGTCACTACGCTTTGGTTTTCCTTGGCCATTATATTCCCGTGCTTTAGCTGTCAAGATAAGAAATAATAACAAAGTCAGCTCAATCTGCTGCAAGAAAAGTGTAACAATAGCACATATACTCCTTAAAAAGGGGGAGAGAAGCTGCCGTGCAAAAGCATGTAGAGAAGAGAAAATAAAATGTTGACGTTTTCTCAGAGTAGATTTATCTGAATACCAGTTCAGAGTGGTATTGGTTTAATTTCATTTAACTGAAGTATACCTAATTTATGAATTTTAACTCCGAGCACATTGAGTCTTTTTTTCTTAAAAAGAAAAACAGAAAAAAAAAAGAGAAAAGATAGTGTTAAAAGCTTGCTTTCTTCTTAATGTTCTTTCTTAATATGAGAAGAAACATGAAGGAGATTTCTGTAATGAAGTTGCCCTGCAAACACTTTCATTATGGCAAAATTCTACATTTTCAGACAAATATGCCTAGCTCCTTATCCTTTTTCTGCAATAAAGCCAAAATACTCAGCATACAAGCCATACTTGCCACAGCAGTATTTCCAAGTTATATATTTAGGATTTTATGGCATCCTCATTGCTATACCTTCTAATGTTCATTTTCCTTCTTTACACTACATTGTCTAATATGTACTTAGGCATTCATTATGATTCAGAAGTTTGGGAGCAATATGCTCATGGCTGCTGGATCCTGGATCTTTGTGCAATAAAAGGAAAGTATTGGAATAATAATGCTGTAGAAGGTGTTAATAAATGCCATTTGGCACTGCAAGACACTTTCTGTTATCAGAATTGCTCYTGGAGCCCAGTGGCATGTCCTGTGTTGTCTAAAGTGATAACAGGTGACTGATGCAGCTGCTTTTGAGCCCAATATAGTCAGTGAAGATGCAGTCAGTATGGTTGAAGAACGATTCTGCCAATATTTTTTTGAAGAAATAAATTGTTCTATGGACTCTGTTGACCAAGTCAAGTAGATCTTCACCGACACACGTGCAAATGTGGCAAGTAGCTTACCTCATATATAGACACCTAAAATTAGGTGAGGGGAGTCTGATCCCTGATGTCTAATGAGATCGATCCTGTTCTTATTAGAGACATGAACTCTCTAGATCAAGTGGGCTCTTTATCAATTTTGATGCCAGCTTTGAGAACTTGAGTAGTGTGAAATCCAGTATCTTAACATAGATGCAGAACTTGCAACACTATCTCTCTCTCCCTCTTTCATTCTTTAAAGCACATAAACACCCGAGGTTTTTAAAGTCTGTGCCAACAGAAACAGCTACGTTCGACCTCTGGCTGTTCAGGCATTCCCAATTACACCACAGCATTGTGTAGGCGCAGAACAATTAATTTTTGCCCTCAACAAACAAGTTATAGTCATGTTTCAGATGCATATCATACCACATAAAAAAAAAAAAAAAAAGAAAGAAAAAAGAAAGAAGAAAAAGAGAAAGAAAAGAAACCCTCAGGATTTGAAAACTGTGAAAGCTTCTGGGAACACAGGAGGAAATCTACTCTAGGAATAGTATAAATTAATCCAGAGGCATTTTCCTAGTGAAAAATGTTTATTTCCTAAATATTTTAGGCTAAAATATTTTAGGATAAATATTTTAGGATAATAATGGAGGTTTATTTCCTAAATATTTTGTGTATCCAAAATGAAGTGACTCACAAGAAGAAGATCCAGGCACATCAGATTTGCCACTCCTAAGTCACTTACTGATTTTTGAATATCCCTTCCTTATACCATATTACTGACATGAATATACAGCAGCTCTGAACTCTGAGCCTTTTGATTTTGAAGCACTTTAAAGGGTGGGAGCCACCTGTTTTACAGGTGAGGAAAACAAAAGGCAGTTTTGTAGGCAAAAACAAAAGACGTTTTTGCCTACAAAAGAGGGTCCTGGTTAAAAGATGTGTTCCGAAGTATCTATCACCTCATCATGGCTTATCACCCTCAGTGACAAACATGCATTGAACCTATGTGATTTCTCACGTAGACCAAAATACCTTGAAAATGATCCTGACATAACTCAGTCATGAAGAACTGCAGAATTAAAGAAGGTTTTTTTCCATACCTGAAAAGGCTCAGCTGGTGCAAAGGTTGAAACCTGTCCATAACAGGAGTACTGGTAGCAAAATAATCCAAAAAAAAAAAAAAAAAATCTGAAGAAGAAATGAAGAAGATAGTTGCTGATGAGAAATAAATGTGGAGTGGCCTGTTCTTTCCCAAAGATTTAACTCACCAAAGCGATAACAAACGGGTAGAAGAACGGAAATGATACAATTTCAAAACGTTCCTCCTCAGGCACAGACACAATAAGTTTAATCCTGAAGCTGAGCGGTCCCATCCATAACATTGCAATTGCTTCTTGTAAGCACGAGCCCAGGTATCGTTGCACTTATATCACAAGCAACTAACTCTAGTTTTGGTAAAACTTTTTAAAATTACTTATTCTCTGTTCAAGACTTCCTGTAAACAGCAAAAATCTTTAAGAGACCAAATATTTTAATAGATTTGTTGATTTTTATGTGGAGGAAATTGTCTAAACATGAAATTTTATTCAGTTATTCCAACTTTGAGTCCTGTGACTTTGAGAAGGCTGAAACTCAAGTTTTGGTCTGAAGGTCTCAGCAAGCAGAGAATATGATGTATCTCATKAGGTGAACTTGGCACCGGAGGTCTAAAAGCTAGCTAGGTAGATAGGGCTAATGTACTAATCCAGTGTAATAAGGGGAAATTGTGACTTGCAGACCACAAAGAATCAGGACTTCCTTCATATTCAACTCAGAGCAATCTGCGGTTCCCGAGGGTAATTAATCTCATCCATCTGTAGATGATTCACCACAAAGGTTGGTGGTGTGGGAAGGCGGTGGTGGGACGGGGGACCAGGARGTTCACCCTTGCACCAGGTATTCATCCAGTTCCCATCTGTTTGGACCAAAGATGGACATTTCAAGAAGCTAGAAGGGTCCGGAGAAAGCTATCTTCAACTGAGTAAATGTTCGGGTATTTTTTCTTTTTGAATGTCCTATGTTTCAACCCCAAAACTTTGGGCTTGGAGACTAGTAATCAGCTAGGAAAAAAAAAAAAAAAAAAAAAGAGCTTGTGGATTCTTTGCCTTCATAGATGGGGTGGGAAAAGGGCACCAGGGACGGCTCCTGCCCTTCCTTATATTCTTTCTCTGAATTTCTATTTCTGGCTGCTGTCAGAAATCGGTCCCCCTGGGCTGGCTGCCTGGTGTCCCACTGCGGAGCTATTCCCACCCTMCCAGAAGCAGAGCTGTCCAGGGAGACATAGACTGTTCTGTCGCCAAACAGCCAACTGGAGCGGGCAGCAAAATGTTGGCCARTTTTGTCCATTGAGTCCCCCTTCTTTTTTTTTTCCATACTGCTGGAATACTTCAGGAATATTTCCAGTCCTGATTTCTCTGCAATTGCTCCCTCACATCTCCACAACTGCAGTCTTCTCTGACATGCTCTTTTGCACTGGGATGTTGGGAGGAGAAACGAGATTTCTGGAACCAGTTTCTCATAAAAAGTCGTCCTTGTGCTTGAAGGTGGGTTGAAAATAAAGCGTTAAAAAGTGCCCTATGTCAAGGAAATCCCCATGCTGATCATCACTGGAAGGCAAGCACTTCACAGTTGCCACTGAAAGGCAGACTTAATCTGTTTTCATATCTGACTAATCTCATGTAACCACTGAGGGATGAAAAAGAAGATTTCATTTTTCTAATCCCATATATCAGGGATTCCTGAAATTCTGGATGAGCTTTAAAAATTTTTTGCACACATCTTTGCAGTTGAACTTCAGTTGACACCACCTCAAAGGCACCAACTCCTAGAGCTTAATATAATTACAGGGACCAGCTGTAGATTGCTTGGTGTCTCCTGAGCTGCTCTGAAACTCGCTGCTGTAACTCATGTCTCATATCAACAGCTTGCATTCTTGGAAAGTGTTAATCAAAGTGTCCAACTGGAGCACAGGACTTTATTTAAGTCATTTTATGACTCATTTCTCAGTATGTTTGCTGTGGAGAAGGGGTTTCTTATGAGAAAARGCTTTCTTTTTTCCCCCCTCAAGAAATAACAAATACATCAGAAATGTATTTTTCTTTATTGTTTGCAATGCAACCAGGGCGGCATTTCCTGCCTGGCTTTGGTATGCTGTCGGATTTGAAAATGCACAGTGGGGAAAGGGTTGTGAGCGATTTATGTTGCTCCTTAAAAATCCTCTCTGGTTGTGAAGTTCATGTCGTGGCATAGTTCTGACTTTAGATTTATTCCAGGACTTTGGCGATCCAGAAGAGGTAGGTTCAGTTCAAGTTTAATGCTGTTTTCTCCTTCATTTCCTCTACATGTTTCACATTCTTTTTACAGAAGGTGCATGTTATGTCATGACCACATGCCTTATTTACAGGCAGGACTACACATTTGGAGCAGTGTTCATTACTCTGTGGTCCTTTGCATCCATACATTATAAAATAAATTTCCTCTCCTTGAGGAGCTGTGGATTCTTACTGTCATCTCAGGTGAACATTTCTAGTGATTCAGAGCAAGGTTCATGTATAATTCTTTCAACCTGGAAAGCAAAAAGAGGAGTTAAATTCCCCAGACAACCCTTGTCAGTGGAGCCTTAATGGACTCCTTGAGGTCTCTAGAAGGAGAACTCTCCAGAAGAGATYGGGTTCAGTCTCTTGATGGTACCAGTCAGTCAAAATTCAGTTTTCCTGCTATTATTTCCTGACTTAGCTGGAAACTATCAGGGTTCTAAGGGCATTAATAGATCTTAACGGCCCTGAACACCCTCCTGGCCCCGTGCACAGGCCCATTTAGGCTCAGYTCACGGTCTTCAAGGCCTCCTGATCTGTGTTTCAGGTGTGCCTATCTCCAGTCCTCTCCCTTCGTCACCTGGATGGACTTTGGACTTCCCCTGCAGCTAGCTTGACTCCTAGATGGATCCTTCAGGAGTGCTGTAGCTTAGTCCCTGCTTTTGGCCTCATTTCATCCTGAATGGACCTGGTTTATTGCCTGGCGCTATCAATAGATCCTGTGACCAGCCTTTGGCTCAGACTGCCCTTCCTGGCCCCTGTGGGTCTGTGCACCTCTGCAAAGGACACTGCTTGATCTGGGGTCCCCTTGGCTCCCTGTCCCTAGATGACTAGGAGCCTTCATCCTACTAAGCACGTGCATGTTCTGCTGTTCTGCAYGACCCTTTGGATAGGAGGCTTTCGTTCGGGTCACTGCCCCAGCCGGTGAAACAGTTGCATTGCTTATACCCAACGTGCAGTCATCACTGGATCTCCTTCCCAGATCTCTAAGCTCTAAGGCCCTGTTATTAGCAGAGATAGTCACTTACATTTTGAAGTGAGCAGTCATGGAAAAGGGACAGATTAATTGGACTCTAAAGCCCTGCTTTATTTAGTAGGCTCAGACTTTTTCTAAGATCAAGGTAGACCTGCAGGTGGGTCTGAAATACCTTGATATTTCYTACATGGATAGGATCCACGTCCCTGATTTAGAGCATCTAAAGAGAAGACCTTTTTGGTCATAGTTACTTGTGTGTGCTCACTTTATTCTCAAGAGAGTGAGATATGCCGCTCCTAAGGTGATTCCTCCTAAGTGCGGTGCATGAGAAGAGCTTCTCCGTGAGAGCATTTTGAGACAAAACCCCTCATTTTTCTCTGCTGCTCCGTAAGGGCTTTGGGTGATGGGGTCTTCACTGGCATCAGTTCTGCTAAGAAATAAATATTTGAAAGAGCTCTCAGAGAGAACATTTTCCATTTAAACCCACAGCTGGCACTTGCAAACATTTTTTTTTTTTTACCTATTTTTAAAACTAGATGGATTTCTTGTGTAAAGGATCCCAGTAAAACAAAACAAAACGGACAAACCCTCAGCAAGTCAGGTTATCTCCACACAGTGCTGCAGGTGGGTTGAACCCATGAGTTCCCATTCTATGGAAGGTTTCCAGGCAGCTTTGGAATAACCAGGAAGGGTCTCTGTCCTTAAGGGCTGTTTGCTTGTCCACTCACTGCCACTGACTCCTCCTTAGCTACCCAGTCTGCATGGTGACCTCCAGCCAAAGATGTCGGAACCAATTGCACCAAGCTGTGCCTGGTTGCTCAGCCCTCTCTGAGGAATGCACACGTGCAGCTTGCATTTATTCCAACTTATAAAAAAGAGCACTGAGCGTTAGAAAACTTGGCTTCTGCCAACTCAACAGTTGTGGGCATCCACTGCCAACTAGAAATGCTTCTGGTGCCACACCTGTTAGCACAGTTTTATTCTTAGCAAACACTCACAGGGGTCTGGATCTTCACCCCATCGTGCCCTCCTGAAGAGCTGTTGTTGGGTCAGAAGGAGCTAAATAATCCGAGGGGTACTTCTCCATCTGAGAAACACAGCTCCTTATGGGATGACACCAGGAATATCTTTGAAGTATGGCGTGTGGGAAAGGAGGGCAGGGGAGGCTCTGAGTACGAGCAGTGGACTAAGATTGCAGGGTAAAATCACACAGTATAGCTACAGCAGGACAGGTCAGGAAGGAGGAGTTTGCTTGCTAGATTTCAGCAGCAATGGCTCTCGCAGGAATGTAGGTCCTCCTGATGGCTGTTCTCGCCCACGGCCTTTTAGCTTGAATGGTCGGTAGCGAAACGGAGACCAAATTTCAAGAGTGTCCAAGTCTACTCTGTTTAATTTATGGCACCTCCTTGCCAGTTTGGTATCTCTGAAAGGATTGAAACCTCCTTCAACGAGCGTGTTGGGAGCACCCTTCACATCTGTGCTCCTCAGGCCGCAGATGAGGGGGTTCAGCACGGGGACCACCAGCATGTAGGCAACAGACACCACTTTGTCATGGTCCAGGGAGCAGCTAGAGCTGGGGCGGAGGTACAAGAAGATCGGGGTCCCATAAGGAAAGGAGACGGATCTCAAGCGCGAGGTGCAGGTGGAGAAAGCTTTGTAGTCGCTCTCTGGGGAGTGGATCCTCAGGTTGGTTGAGAAGATGTTACCATAAGGGGCAAGGATGAACGATAAAGCGCTGGGCACAGTGAAGGTGACAATGACAAAAAGCACATGATCATTGACAGTGGTGCTGGGGCTAGGTCTGGCCCAGTGAGGTGGCAGCGGGTGACGAGAGTGGAGCCGCATTGACCCAGTCATGCTGAGATTCCCCACCAAGGCGGCGATGTGGGTCAGAAGGAACAGCATGAAGGGAAAGACCTGCACCTCCCGACTGTCCCTGATCCCCAAGATCCCCAAGACGAACCGGTCAATGCTGGTCCTTGTCGCCCTCCCCTTAGCAAACGTGTGCCCTTGAGAGGGACAAAAAGCAAAGAGCACAAACCASCTCCAGACGCACTGTAGAAAAACTGGGTGCTGCTTTATTTTAATAGAAACCCAGTTGTCTTCTAGTACCCCAGAACTGGGTGCTTAACTCGTTTCTCTCAAAACTTTTGCCTTTCTTACACCTTCAACACTCCTGGAACAATGGCTGCAAAGGATGACTTCAGCTCCACTACTGAGATGGTTCCAGGAAAGCGCATGAACCTGTTATATTTTTGATATTTTCTGCTCTGTTCTCTCATTATTTTTGTTCTCAAAAGTTCATCCTGGGTCCGTGGTGCCTTGAAGGGAGTAAAGGATGATGCCGGTTATTTATTCTGCCATTGCTGAACACTGGAGTAGTTAATAGCTCTCCACTTCCATGGTTGACATTTAGACTGGCCGGTGCATCCTGAGCAGAGATCCTTACAAGCAAATACCCCTAAATAAATAAAATGCATATAGAAAAATCAATGTATGTTGAAAAGCAGACGATGAACAGAATCCATATGCCAATTCCGATACATAACAACTCAAAGGAGAGCCACCTTTTGAGAGAGTCTTTTGAAGTTGCATTTAGAGTCAGGGAAAGGAGGAGCTACTGCAAGGTCAATCCACCCAAGCTGCTCAGGATATCTCACCTGGGGCAAAATGCGTCACCTCTTAGAGGTGCCTCCAACTCGCCCCCATTTATAGAGAGTGAGAGATGATTAGATCAGCTGTAGAAACTTGACTCTGCAGACAGTTTCGTCTGACAAATCAGCCCTTCAGAGTCAACTGACATGTTAAATAAAAGCTTATAAAAATGTCAACGGATGCCACAGAAAAGAAAGAAAAACGTTATTACCCCATCATTACCTTTTCACGCGTCTTAAATGTTGACTTCAAAGCAAATGCCTCTCATTTTCAGATTACTGGTGTTTCGCTSAGTTCCGTGGAAAACGGGAACTCCTAATTGCAAGGATATTAACTGAATGCCTGAGTTAGCGTGGAGGAAACTTATTTATGATTCTTTTTCCACTGGTGTGTACATGAGCATAGACTGCAATGTTGGACGTTTTATTACTGAGCAAAAGAGGAAGGAAGGACAACAGAGCAGTGAGAGCAGTGACATGAGTAGGTGATCTACACGCAAGAACATTTTTCCTACATTGGAAACTAATTTATCAGAAAAAAAAAAAAAGAAAAAGAAGTAAAGAAGTTACTTCTTCCTCTAAAAAATAAAAATCTGCTAGAAAGCTGAGTACAATGGCTTATAAAGAAGCTCTAAATTATGGGCCTGAATAAKCTGTTGGCATGTTCTGCCTTTCTTTCATCTTTAGGTAATGCTATCATTTATTTCATCAGCAAGCTGGAGGTGGACAGGAGATGGCAGGTGACTCCTCAAGTGATTAGCACTTAACGACTCGGAAAAGTTGACCTGAAGTTCCCTTGGGGCCAGGTAATCATCTCAAATCGCTGCTGACTCTCAGGAACCACCGCCCGCCCGCCGCGTGCAAGCTGGATTCCAGCTGGCATTCCCCTCGTTGGACCCAAAGGTCATTTCCATTGCTTGGCAGGCTTCCTGGTGGAGCAGGAAAATTTATTTTTACTGATTTACAGTCTGCGGTCATCCGAGCCGCCGGCATCAACGGAGGGAGTCGATTAACGTTGGACATGAGGTTGCTCCCTAAAGCACAACTGGATCGGGAGAGAAACGTGCAGCTCGGGTAAGCGATGTCCACAGCGATCTATGCCTAGGTATCTACGTTGAGTATATTTGCTGAGATTTGAGGGATTATTTCCCTACACATGTTAGAATGGTCACCCAGAAGTTAAACCTGGACAAGTGACTTTTAATTGCGTATGTTGGGTGACGAATCCCATACCAAAAAAAAAACAACAAAAATGCGAGTAACAGTCCAAAAATGATAATTTCCCCACTTTCTCCTGGAGGGATTTCCATACATGAGTCACTCCCAAACCATCCATTACATTCCCTCATGCCATCCCTCATTCCCTCATGCCTCACGCCAATCTAAGTCAACCGACCAAGATTAACAACTCTAACCTTTAAAATTCAGATGAGTTTCTCTATTGGGCACTAGTTTTCACCTCTTCAGATTGATATTATTCTTTTATCCACAGAATGTCTTTTCATTAGCCAAGAGTATTAACACCAACTCTCCTATGAAAGAAACTTTAGCTTTTTTTTTGTTTGTTTGTTTGTTTTAATACTAATAAAAGTGAAGAGATTTAGCAATCTTATTAAGCAGTAGTTTGGTGACAAGCTGTAAAGCTTTCCCTGCGTGTACCACTTCTGTATTGATTATATGTGAATTTATTGAAGGCAGCTTCTACTCCAGGCTTCTTCTGGCGCAGAGAGTCATGTCCAGAAAACGTACCACAGATTTTAGGATGCACTCAGTTTTCATGGAGAATGAAGGATCCTGAAAGACGAGATCAGGACGGGTTGGCTAATACGGCATCCACCAGCTCAATTTTAATCATCTAAACTTTTGGCAGGGAATCTATATTGGAAATCGGTCTTCCTTTGCCATCAGTGGACAGACAGACACGTCCTGCAAGGGAGGCATCTCCCTATCCCACTGTGATGGTTGTGGATGGGGCCTGAGCCGATCCCTTCCCAAAAATTTAGATAAATATCCGTGCCATTCACTGCAACTAGAGTGTTTGGAAATACAGTTGGAAACACACTTGGAAACCAAAATCCTCCTTTCTGAATCCGCCAGCCCCTGCCTTAACCACGTGGTTAAGGATCCTGGAATGGATCACCTTCGCTGTTCAGTTTTTTCTTTTTGTGGAAACACTGAGATTTCTGTTTTACGTGTGTCTTTTTCTTCATAGCATTAATATTTGCAGGGTTATTTTACTGATTTGTCACTTCTTTTTGTCAGATCTCCTTTTTCAATCAGTACCTGCCAGATGTGTCTGTTCTGCCTAGGGTTTATACTGACATTAGCAGAAATGCTTTTAATTTTGCCAAATTAAGTCAAACTCTTCATTTTTTCCCCGAGAAGTGTAACACTAGTGCCCAGATAATTCTGCATGTGTTTGAAGCGCAGCTCATCATCAATCAATGGACTGAGCTTTCTCCGAGAGCAGGCGGCAGGGATAGCTGCTTTGTAAATGCAGAAATACCCTCGTCTGAGTATTTAAAAGCAGAACTGGATTTTTCCTCTCGGGATGTGCTTTAAACGTGGCCTAGGCCGGGGAYGTGCCCTGCTGCGCTTCACACTGACCAGGGCTCCCTTCTCCTCACAGCGCCTACCCCATTCTGGGCCCAGGGGACACCTTGCGCTCGGGCTTTACCCGCTGCCCACGTCCCCTCCCGTCCATGCCGCGGGATTCCCTAATAATCCCACGGGGATCCTAAAGGAAATGGGCGCGGGAGCGCGGCGCTGTCATGGCGGCCGCCGCGGCGGACTACATCTCC